>NW_021620926.1:2661457-2691457 GCF_004785775.1 Grammomys surdaster
ATCCATCTCTCCATCCATCCATCCATCCATCCATCCATCCATCCATCCATCCATCCATCTCTCCATCCATCCATCCATCCATCCATCCATCCATCCATCCATCCATTCATCCATCCATCCAGGAAATGAATATATGAATATTTATTGAGGAACGACTTTCTATATAACTTTGGGCCAAGCCTTGAACACACAACAGGAATGTGGTTGCTGCTAGCGTGAAACACATAGAAATCTGGGTCCTAGCACAGTAGCTCAGTGATAGAACTCTTTCCTGGTAGACATTAGGCTCTGGGTTTTCTCTCAAACTTAAAAAAACAATTAATCAGTTTTAGAAAGCCATAACATAGATGCAAAGAAAAGTGCAAAGAAAAGAAGGAATCTGACCTCATTTAGGAGTTTGTGAAGGATTGTCATCGTATTGATCCTTTGATGAACAACTGGTAAACATTTCTTAAAGTAAGAATGAAAATAAAAAACTATCGACTTATTTTTAAACTTAAGATTAAACACACATAGTCGTTTACCTGTTCTTGAGCTATCCAAAGCTGAGGCATAGTAGGTGAGATATTGCATTAGAAGTGCTTGGGAATGCAAAGTCAGGAATTAAATAGGTTTCTGACCCACCACTTAGTTTGTTTTTAGAACATTCTAGATTTTTTTCAAATTGGTTAAAAACAAACAAACAAACAAACAAACCTCTCCTGTTGTGTGCTTACTCATTTCTAGATCCCTCCTTACCTTTGTTTACAGAAACCTCATCTGTGAGGAAAACTCATAGGATTATAACCAAAGGAAACTGTGAGATCTTACTATATTCCACTCTCAGGCGAAAAACAAGACAGGGAAAGGGTATCCAACATGGTCTTCTTGCATTGTCATATCCTCATGGAAAAATTCAGAAAACTAAACCTTCTACAGACCTAGGCAGAAGGGACATGGGTGTGACTGTCACCTTTTGTGGGAAACTTGTTTTGAATGGTTGTTGCCAGCAGAAGAGCAGGCAAAGTAGTGCCAACTGAGTGTTGGGTTTCCATTCCTTCTGTAGAGTTGTAAAATACATGTTACTCAGCATTACCTAATCAATCTGACTGCTACACTCTCCAAGCTGTAATATCCTTATATCTAACATGAAAATAATAATACAAAGAACAACTGGAGCATTAAGCCACAGTGTAAGAATTATTTCCTGCAAACCCTATTACATAGTATATATGACTTCCTTTCTGCTGGCTACATTCCAACTAAAGGAATCCATACCTACACTCCATTTTTAGTGTAAACATGTCCCAGAGAACAATGACCAAGGCTTTTTGTCTGCTACAAAATAAATGAATAAATCTGGTTCAATTAATAATATGACAGTAACTGGTCCCCATGTTTGATGATATTGCAAGAAATTTTAGTATGTTTTAAATGTGCAGCCTTTAGGAAATGAGTGAGATTTTCTCTCTCATTGTTAGAGAGAAATTGAATTCTGCAGGACTCAGTCTTTAAAAATCCCCAGCTCACTTGTGGTGCTTTTCAGTATCATATATAGAATTCTGTAACATGCAACGTGGTGGAAATTTATCCCCTTGTTAAGATGCTTCTCTCTGGCAGTCATGCACGTGGGCTTGTGGCACTGAGTTCCTCATGAGTGGCTGTCAGCTGCTGCTAATTGTTCTGTGCTCTTTAGAAGAAATAGGTTTTGTGCATATATGAATCTAGTTACATTTTGGGCTATGACGATCACAGTGCCCTTTTAAGAATAAAAGTTGTTCAAATGAATGCATAACCTTCCATCCCTAAATCTAAGTCCTAAGCTTCGACTCACACGCCATGGCAGATAACAAAGCACCATGGTATTGTGCAGCATTGTGCCTCTGAGGAGGGCTAGTGGACATTACTGCTGATCCATTTTCAAATACTGAATGATGACAAGTAGGTGCAAAGAATGTCTTACAGTAAGCTAAGGAGCTAAATGTTATAACTGCGTTCTCTAACTGTGGTGAGTACACTTGAAGGTACTTGGAATGTTACCCAGGGCACTCACTACAAAACATCAAGTGGCTTTTGGAGCTTCTTAGGAATGTGTCATTGCATTAGAATTAAAGTCCCAAGTTTTGGGCTACATTTTTATATGCTTAAAACAAAACAAAACAAAACGAGGCGATATCATGCCCTTTTATGATGTTAAACATAGTCAAAAGCCAAGGAGTTCCAAATCTCGTTCTTTGTTCAAATCCTCTTCATAACCTGTCGATTCACATAGCCAGCTTCAGCCACCATTTGTAAATCACCCAGTATCTCCCAGTCATTTAATGTGAGTACCAGCTTCCAGCTTCCTTCCAGCTACCGAGACTGGAGACTTGGAGGTCGCTTTTGCTTTTGCCCTTGCTGTTTCTCTTTGCTATGCCATTAATTTTCATATGTTTTTGCTTTAAACTCCAAGCCACATCTTTACTCTACTTCTCTGTAACTTTACTGCTATCATAATATCCTAGGAATTTCTTATTTCAAAACTTTGAGCACTTCGGAACAGAAACTCTTGGCTTAGGATATTGTCCAATGCTTCTCAGATCCTAAAGCTATTTTCCTTTACTCTCTCCACTAGATGTCAGTAGTACTTCCTCCTTAGTGACAACCAACATCTACACACAGTGTCAAAAGGTGCTTCAAGTACAAAATTACCCCTGGTTGGAATCACTACAATAGCATAAGTCATTATAATCTCCCATCTGCTTCGCTATCATGTACTGTTCCATGCTTTCTTCCCTGGCTTACTTCTTTCTATAAATACTGTTCATTTGACCTGAACTAACCTATTGTCCTATGTAATAGTCTGTTTAGTCCATTGTGGCTACTGTCAACTCTCTAATCGTTTTACTTATTGTACTAAATACTGAACTTCTGTCTACTGTTAGCATGAACTCCAGGGTCTAACACTATGTCTGGCACTGAACAGAAGCCTTCATCAAACAAGTACATAGGTGAGTAAAAGATGTTGTTTCACAAGTCATACAGCCTACATGCTGTATCTATAATTGTGCCAGAACAATTGAGTTATCAGCTAAAATTCTCTTTTAATTTCATTCATCTGCATTGATGAGTTTAATATTTATTCTTATCTTCAGATTGTGAATGTACTATGTCATAACTAGGAAAATCCAACCATAATCTTCACTGTGTTTCTTAAAGTTTCAGCAAAACACTTTGTAGAGTTTTTTTTTTCTCAATACTTCATTTTCCACACCCTGGCTATCATTACAGGTACCTTAACTATTTTACTATCATTTCCTGACAAACACTGCTGAATCTGTCAAAGCATGGTCAGGAGCAGTTGTAGGGAAACCTTTGAAAGGAAATGAAAGCATCTTTTTCATCTGTCCTTTTGCATCCCATCCTAACATCCCAACAGTGTATGGAAAGGAAGCCATGCGGAAAGTCTGAATCAAGTTGACACTTAGGTACTTTATGCATTAAGGGTAGCTCATTGCAAGTGAGCCTGGGAATGTGAGGTCAGGCATTTCTGTGTATCCTCGTGTTCCCTTGCAGGCCACAGACCATACTCCACTGCTTTAGACCAGCTTTAAGCCATCATTGCTTCAGACATAGCCTGAAATATTTTGCCTAATAGTTTTCATTTCACACCCAAGAAGAGCCCAACCTTTAAGAGAAAGTATGCATGGCAGCATTTTGTGTAGATTTTGTTACCTCCTGCTTATATGAAAAATAATGTTTTCTGTAAACAATGATTGTATTTATTTGGGTGTGGCAACGTATGCCAATAATACCAGCATTCTGGAGGCAGAGGGAGGCAGAGGCAGGTAGATATTTATGAATTCAAGGCTGGCCTGGTCTACATAAAAAGTCCCAGGACACTCATGGATATATATATATATTTGCTTATAATATATGCTATGGATTACTTATTCAGGTGCAAAGTTATTTATTATTCAAGTTTAAAACATAAGCACTGCTATTGTACAAATCTTACCACGAAGGCAACCAAAGCACAGAGGACGAGCATATTGTCAGAAAGTTTACAGCTAAATCACAGAGCCAGAAATTGGCATGGGTTAATCTGGATAATGATTCCATGTTGTTCACATTAAACTGAAATTCAAGTACTTTTAGGTTGGTCATTGACAAAGAATCTGTAGTAGATTGAGCCCACTTACAGTGTAGCAATATCACTATCTCTCATCCTATTGTGACTGGAGAGTAGTGTGTGGAACTGACACAGTCAGGGCGAATTGAGTCAGCCAATGACTTGTCGGCTGTTGTGAGAACTGATCTTCAATCTTAACAGGTGGGAAATCTTGGCAGTTTTGAAGATACTGCTTATGTGTTAGTTAGCTTATGTGTTTTTCTGGTCTGATTTATAAACATTCTTAGGAAATAGAAGGTATCTACACTGCACTTTCTTTCCTAGATTGTGTAGTTTTGAGCAGTTTCTTACGCTCTGGGTTGTATACTATACCCAGGCTGCAAACATTTTTGAGCAATAAAAGATTTCTGGAAACACAATGACCAAAATTTTAAGATCAAAGACAAGATAATCTGAGGTGTCTCTGGTGGAGTTTGCTCACCTGTGCTGTATTCTGCAGCTTCACCGTACTCTTGGTTCTGAACGCCTGCATACACCGTGCCTTCCAACATGCTGCCTGATGCTAAGAAACTGCTGAAAACACCCCGATCAGATTCATGACCATTGCATACTGTGAACTGTTCCTACAGGAATATGATCTTTCAATTATAGAAAATAATGACTTTTAGTATTTTTTGTTGTCATTTCTTAGAATGGACATATGAAACTAGTATATCTTTGGATGTTAATTGTGTTTGAATATGTTTTGAAAAATATTGGATTTGTTTGTATTTGACAAACAAAAAAAACAATTTATTAATTAATTTTGGTTAAGCATTGAGAAATTGTTTTTTAAAAATGACTTCACATGTATTTTCAATATTTTCTATTATGTGTTTATGACAAGTGGCATTCTTGGCCTTGACACTTAGAAAATCAATCAAGTATCAAGCAACATTCAAGACTGATGAAGATACTCTCCATCCTTCCCTGTCAAATATCAGCCAAGGCTCAACTCATGTATCTTTGCTGTGCTGAAGATAGAACCTAGGGCCTTATATATGCGAGACAAATGCTCTACTTTTCAGCTACATCCTCAGCCCCAAAACATATCTATGTAAAAAATGTTCATCCACCTCATTAAGATGCAGGATTTCTTTCCTCTTTAATAAATGGTAAATACACCTATCACAGAACTGCTTTAGAATAATGTTTGATGATTTTTATTGGTTAAACACTTGATTTCTTCACTTACTTGGCATACTACACTTACTCAGGGGCAGGCAACGATTCCTCAGATAGGAATAAAACATGAGTTGGAACAGTTCAGGGAGTCCTCTTCTAGGACTTTCAGTGTAAACATGTAATTAGTAGTTTGCAGTGTGAGCACAGAACCATCAGTCCTGCCCATAATAGTGAAAGCCATTTCCAAAACTTTTCACTGTAAAGATAGAAATCTTTAACTGTTGAGATCAAACCTAAATTGCTCGAGTGTGCACTATCACTGAATCACCAACCCAAGTGGGAAACAGGACACAGGACACACCTGCCTGTGGTTCTCTTTCCTGCATGTCACCACCATCCCTGAGTGTCACCACTAGCTTGACTTTGCACAGTGGAGTCCGGATTCAGTTTTGAGACAATACATGTTTGTCATTCAACTTCCAAAAGGTTTATGGCCTCATATCATAAGTTGAGAAAGGGTTTAACATCTTCATCCCATTGAACTTCAGACCTTAGTTTGACATACATTAATCTGCCCAGAACATTTGAATTAACCTACAATCAGGCAAAATTATCTAATACTAAACTCATTGTATTGTATAATGAGCTATTTAATATCATGTACAAGTTATTGAGTACTGTACTGCAAGTGGAAGTGACTGTAAGGGTATGCTTTCTTCTAAGTAAAGAATCATCTCTGCTGACTCACGCTCCACAGCTGACAGTGCAGCCAACCTTTGACGTCTGGCTTCCTTCACTTGAGACCTAAGAGTTACCAAGTCCGTTTTATATATATATATATATGAGACATTATTTGTACTGGCTCAATTTTAGGTTTCATCATGACCTTTGAGGTGTTCACTATTATAAGACTGCCATTTTACTGAAGAGATCACGTAAGAGACAGAGTGTAAGTCCCATGAAATGGATGGGAAGGACTTGAGAAGAGATTTGAAAGGCAGAAAGTGCTTCATCTAAACAGTTCAAAAAAAAAACCACTACTCTGAAGAAGTACCCCACTTTAAATGGCAGCTAGAAATTCCTGAAAGGGGATCTAGGGGAACATTCTAGACTGAAAGAAAGATAACTGTTCCAACCATCCTGAAAGAAAGCCTGGTTGGCAAGTGTGAGCAAAAGACACTGGGGCAGCAGATGGGACATCTGAGCACATCCCAGGACGTCTTGCACTTGGAAAGTTCTTCTGAATGCAACACAAAATCTAGGAACCAGGTCAACTGTTCCTACCTGGGCTAACTTACTGCCACTCACTCACCCACTTCTCATAGACTTCACTGGGTAGAGGTTCCTACCCATGAGGTCATTTGACAGCTTCTCCTACACACCCTGCTATTCCTTCCTAGACACACAGTAGAGAACTCTTCCTTCTTATCTAGGTTCAGACTCACTGGTTCTTTGCTGGTTTCCAGACATATAGAACTTTTCAGGTATCAGGACATTTTCCTAAGCTGACTATGTCACTGAAATAAAGATCACTCAGGTCAAAATTATTCATGCCTCATATGTCATTCCTCAGAATCTTTCCATGGTTTTACAGTAAACAGTCTTGTAGCCCATTTGTGCCCTCTGCATCTTCTGTGGATTTCCTCTTAAGCATTTAACACAAACTACCCTTTGTTAAATCATGTGTATAATATTATCAACCCTCTATATATCATCTATCTATCTATTATCTATCTATCTATCTATCTATCTATCTATCTTCTTTCATTTACATTGTAAGAAACTGTCATATTTAGTTTGCAAGGATAGAGTCTACACATAGCAATTCTGTGGCTCTTTGGATATTGAGAGCCACTTCCAACTTATAGTACATAGTATGAACCCCAACCATATTTCTAGATTGATTAGATTTTCATAGAATATTGAAATGTCACTATGATATGACAAAGACATTTCAGTCCAGCGAGTGCAAGAGAAGCTAGGCAAGAGGGTGGGTATGGAGTTAGCATAAAATCACATGTATGGAAATGGGACACTCGTTTGCCACCCAAGCCTGGTGATCTGAGTTTGAGCCCTAATACCTGTGTAAGAACTGGGTGCAGTGGTACATATTTGTAAGATGGAAGAGAAACAGGAGAATCACTATATGGTCCCAGGCTATCTAGCCTAGAGTACAAAATGCAGAAGCAGACAAAAGAGAGGCATTACTCTAACAAGGTGGAAGGTGAGATCTAACTCCTAAAAGTTGTCTTTGAACCCTCTACGCCTGTGTTAGCCCATCCCCACCCACAAGATACCTCTCCCCCATTCAAATGTAATAAATGTAAATGTAATAGAAAAGTGAAACAATGCATTTACATTTCAAAGAGGAATGGCTGATTGGTACACCCCATGCTCTTAAATAATGCATTCAGTGTTTGATTAAAGTTTGTTTTCACATAGCATTTTAACAATTATTATTTCCAGCAATTTTACAAGCTCAAATTATTTCACTTTTGGAATGATTAAATGAGCATGGAGAACCCCTAAATAACCTATGTGAGAGAGGAAGTAGTTGATTTCAAAAAGCTAAAACCAAAACTTATAACCACTGCAACATTCTCATTTTTACTCAGCCCAGTGTTCCTTATGGGTTTCCAATTTAAGTCTCCTGACAACAAAACACATTAAGTGCCTTCGTATTTAAATCACAGAAATTAAAACAGCATCTGTAATTATTACATCTTGGTTTAATTTCTTTCCTGATGCTCATACAGAAAATGCCGTCTATTTCAAAATATTTTTATTTAATCAGAGGAAATGAATGTAGATGTTTTTAAGGCCACATATTATTAAATAGAAGCATAACAAATCAACAGCCCACCCCCTGTTCTTGTACTCCTCAGCTTTCTCTGTCACTTAATTTGTTCAGAGCCTCTACATCTTGTTATCTCTTGCATTTTACATAATGAATACAAATAGTTCCTGTTGGCTTTCCGGGTCTGAAATATTGTCTTTTGACTTCTACCATAGCATATGGGATTGTCCCTTTCCAGCACATTTGTACCCTTTCAGTAATTTTTCTTACTGTACTAAGGTTCAATTACTATTTAGGGTGTAAGATTTACTCTGGTGATTGATGCACATCTAACCCCTGTTCGGCGCTGCACTCATTTACCTTGTTTTAAGCTTTGTTTTGACTTCACTCATTGGTTCTATTTCTTTGTATCCACTGCTGACCTTTTTGGAGCTTCTAATCTCTTCATATTATGTGCAGTCCCATCTAATCATTCTTCTGCATTCTTAGAAGATATCCTTCATGGGGCCTCCACTTTCCTACTTACTGGCACTGAGTTCTCTTTTGTATCAATAAAGCTGTCATTTTGATTATTCAGCCATCTGGAAAGAAGGAAGAGCCCTATCTTGAAAAGAATCTTTCTCTAGCTTTTCGGTAGTCAACTTTAAGATACAATATTCTGCAGCTGGCATAGTAAGTCCCATCTTCCCTGATTACCATTCTTTCTGGTGGAAAAGTATCCAATCTTTCACCTTAATCCAGAAGCCTCAGATTTGTATTTATATATTGATACATATATTCCACTATAAATTGCTGTGGCATATGCTCTCAGTGCCCCGCCTACATGTTCTCAGTAGTCAGTTCTACACTGGAGCATGGCTTCCTGGGAACAGCTGGGACTCTCTGCCTGAGGGTTCTGTTTTTTTCTTGTGTCTTTGACTGTGGAAATGTGGTCTAGGTTTGGTGCCAGAAGTCAGTGCCCTGGAGTGCAACTCTGAGGGTTATTCTGCACTTTCTCTTCATGCTCCAACTGCTTGAGGGATAAGTTGCTTGGCACTGTATATTCACTGATTCCTTACCTTCCTCCTTTCCTCTCCTAATCCCCCTTCTAATCTTCCCTTGACTCCTGTCTCAATGTAACTAAAACCACATTAACTATGGTCTCACTATCTGTTTATAAACAGGCCCTATATTATCATTTGCACACTTAAATGTGTCATGTTAATTATCATCTGTCTCATAGTTGGGAATTACAAATTTTGAGTATTTAGTTATTAACGTTGTCCTAAGCATCCTTTTCAGAACAAGGTGAGGGACAGATATGAGAATCTGTTCACATTGTGTTTGTTTATCATAAGAGATTGCTCACCGTGGGAGGATTATGGATCCCATTTTAGAAGAAGTGAGATATATTACAAGATACAGATTGAGCTCCCCAAACCCTAAGTCTGAAATTCAAAATACTCCAAAAATTGCAACATGCTGAGCCCTTGCAATACATAAGTCTGACAGTTCAATGATTGCAAACTTTGTTTCACAAGTGAGTATTAAAAACACAGTACAAGATTACCTTCAAAATACATGCATAAGATGCACATGTTATATAAATATGCATTGTGTATAGAGTTAGGCTTCATCCTCAACATACCTATGTATAAGTATACTCAAATCCAAAATTCTAAAATATGAAATACTTCTTTCAAACATTTCAGACAAGGAAAAGTTAACCTGTGTTACTTAACTAATGTATCTCCCTGTTAGCCATGGTTTGTTTCAGGAGCACCATTGGCTTAAAGCTTTCTGTAGCATAATAGCAAAGTTGGAACTGGTGAGCTTCATCACAAAAATTCACTAAATCCCAATTGAGTGCTAACAAATTGTATTATTCCTCAACAATTTGTGTTGCTTTTCAGCAGCTCCATAATGAGAAAAACACAAGAGAGTCCGATGGGATGGCCACTTGTCCCAGGGAAGATAAACAAAGCTCTCAGTCCATTACAAAATTATCAAGCTGTAAATCTACCCAGGAAAACTAGATCAGCTTATTAAGGTGATTCTCTGTTTACTTTTTAAAATCTTCAAAAAGACAGATCGTCAAATACTGTTCAGACATAAGTGTATTGTACAGAATTATCTAGATAGCAGCTGTGAGTCTTGAAGTAATACTGGCTTTTGAATAGTTCAGCAATAATTCATGATAGTAGTTTTCCTCTCATAGAGGGAGACATTGATAATGTCTTAGTTCTGTGGTTTTCTTTCTCCAACCCAATCAGAAGTCAATTTGGCCCATCTCTTCTTTCTTATTTTTAATATCTTCCATGTATGACAACTTTTTCTACTTTGTCCTCACCTAATCACCACAGATGTACTCACCACAGAAAGATGCCAGAAGTTAGAACATGGGTTAAAGAGTCTCTGACAGTTATCCAGAAAAAACAACACAGCATGTTATCCCATCACAGACACTAGTAGTGATGGGGATTGGGTGGGATGCTGAGGAAGACTCTTGGTAGCTATTTCTTACTAAATGAAATATTCCTTCTTGAACACAAAGGGGAGGCTAACAGAACTTGGAAAACTAGCACAATTTATAAGCCTAGGAAAGTTGAAATTCAAAAGATTTATAAATCCATTCTCAAGCAGTAGCAATTGCTAGGGTGAGGTAGACTATGGGCCTTCCTGTGAACTGTGCTGGGCTCTCTAAGGATACAACTTTTGAGTCATCACCAACCCTGTGGTAGGCTTTTTAGAGAGAAGCATCTTTTGAGTCATTAATGTTCCTGTAAGTAACCTTTCACCCATACTCTGACTGTAAGCCCAGTAGACTCATTGGCTAAATAACTTAGACTTTGATAGAATTGTTATGATAGTCTGCTTCTGGAGCCCTACATGAAGGGAACAGGTGTTTATTTATGTTTCCTCAGGAAAAGTTAGATGACAAAAGCAGAAGCCTAGTGTGCACACTGACCTGACTGTTACTGTGGAGCCTCCCTAGTAATGATCTCTACCCATCTCTCCTGTCACAGTATATTCCCTTCTTTGCACTTGCTACTTCAGTGCTCTAGGCAACATCATTGAAATGATATATAGGAACCCATTTTCATGATTTCACCCTTAACCACAAGCCCTCACTCTCATCCCAGGGAGTTTTTAATGTAGAATATGTCTTTGACAATTGGTATGAGATAAAATAGAACGGTTAAGACATGTCAGCGTTTCCTTCCTAAACACTATTGTGGGGGTTGTTTGTTTATTGTTCTGTTTTGTTGATGTGTTACCTTTCTAAGTCTGTTTTTCTTCTGCTTAGCTTAGAGTTCTATCCATTTGTCTGTCCCTTCATCAGTGCAGCTTCCATTTTCAGCAGGATACTATAACTCTTCTAGGGGGAGACAGGAGATGTATATAGAACTCTAAAAGTGAGCTACAAGTTTAGGTTTATAAACTGCCTATTTAAATCATGGAGACAAGTTATTTTAGACAAAATAGGACTTTAAAAAGAGCTGATTTAGTCTTGCAGCTTTCATACCAATGGCATCTTATATCCACATTTCTGTATATTTCAATCTTCAAATGATTTTCTACTCCACAATTTCAGCTATTTCTTCCTATCTTATTTATGTTAGATTTATAAGACATTCATTTTGCACATGTGGCTACAAGTAGTTGTAATATGAAAAACACTAAAAAGAAATTGCAGTCATTTACCTACTATTGTCTCCATTTTTCTTCAACCAAGTAGAGAAAAATGAGAGAGAAGGGGTAAGAAGAAAGAGGTGGAGGGAGGAGAGAAAGAAGGAAACTTGTAAAATGTCAGTCAAACTTATATACTATATAGAACAGCATGGCGAATTTAGGGCATATGGATATAAAATGGAAGTTTCTTATTCAGTAGCAGCAACTTGTGGGCACAGGAGTTGGCAATGATAAAAATGTCCAAAGTCATAAATACAATGTATAGTTAGTCATAGGTGCTGTTATTTGCCTCAAAAAATAGACTTTTATTTTGCCTTTCTTTTCTTTAACCACACTCAAAATTAGAGAACAGAGACAAAACCCAGCAGGAAATAGCACAGAAAGCCCACAGAATCAAAGACGTGTTCAAACAGCCAGCGGAATTCATTGCACATTTCAACCACAGAAATATTTTCAGGTGATTCTGTTGTTTGACAAAATGTGGGAACCACAGGATCTACAACACTTGCAAGCAAAACTCAACAGCTCTAATAATAGTTACAGAAGTGAAAGCCAATTTGGATAAAATAAGACATTGACTCAAGTCCTCTAGGAGGGGAGTTTTGAAAGCAAAGTTTACAAAAGTCTGGCTTGTCCTTTGGGAAATTACAGACCTTTCAGCACCTTCATTCACTTTTTGGATTTCTTCATCACTGGGAGAATTCTCATGTAGTTTTTCTCCTCTGCTTACAAATCTTCAAATATTCTTTTCATTCTTTTCTTGTGTATAATAACAAAACAACTATTGACTTTTGGCTAAATGTGCTACTTGAGCCCTCTCACACACGGGAGAAATGGGGGCATTAGTTTGGGCACGAGTGAACTTTGTCTTCTCAGGGGTTAACCTAAACATAGTCAGAAGCCCCAAAGGCAGCAGGTACAAAAATTATCTTATGATCCTTAGCCCATTTTTTTCTGTGTTAAACAAACATAGTCTGGTGTGTATGAGATCATTATACATTATTCTATATTGCTTTCCCTTGTTTTTATGTTATTTATAAATGCATCAGCTTGTTCATGCCTCATATGAGTAAAAAATTGAAAGATAATGGCAAGAGAGATGTTTCAGCAATTAGAAGTGCTTTCTGCTTTTGTCAAAGGCCAAAGTTCAGTTGATTGCATCAACATGGGGTGACTCAGTCACCTGTCATTTCAGTTTCAAGGCATCTGTCTCTTCTTCACTATTTTTTCAGCACCTGCAAACATGTGGCATACACTCACACTGAGATAAATTCAATCCTTATGAAAAAGAAATCTAAGAGACTGTTTCTATGTTGACATTATTTACAGAACATATAGGATGATCTTCCTCGATGCAGACTGACAGCTCTTATTTTGACCTCATATTTAAGTCATGTTAATAGATATTATGTTCCTTGAACAAATAAAATATGATGATGATGTTGATGATAATTTTCAATCTAATAAAAGCAAGAAAAACAAGTAGTCCTGAATACAAAATTGAAATTTTTTCTTTTGTATCCTCTCTCTTTAAGAAAATATGTCTTGTTGACTTGCTTTGAGGATCACAGGATCCTCTGATATTAGTGTTGTCTAAGATTATTTTCCTTTTGTATTTCTATTTCTATTCTTCAGGTCCTTTTGATCTGATAGCCTTCTCACCTTGTTATCTCTTCAAAATTTTATGTGATCAAAGCATGTGCTTTGATAAACTGTATACAGTTGCTATGTGGAAAATGTTGGAGAAGAGTGAATGGTGAGTAAAGCTGTTACAAGGTTGATGGGAATGTGATTCTTATGTAAACTAATGGTATATGATACTCCAGTGTGATGATAGGTGGAGTTGTATGGGAACAGAGGAAAGACACAGACTTAGGCTGTCTGGAAACAGCTTCACTGACTTGGGGTTGGTGAGTGAAGTAGAAGGAGATGTCAAGGATGATACTCTGGCTTCTGGCTAGGGACATCTGCTCATCATCAGTAACCTTGCATGGGACACAGCAGGACCATCAGCTTCAGGGAACATTGATAAAAGTTAGGTTTGGGGCTTATAAAATTGACACTTCTTTGGTATATTTCCTTTTAGAAGTTTCAGGCCACTGAGAGGCATGATTTTTATCTATCATATATCTGAAGCCTAACTCATCACATATGCTGGAATTTGAACTAGGAATGACCTCAAGATCAAGATTCAGTTCTCTCAGATCTCTATAAAAATGTCTGATTATTTTCTGTAGTTTTATAAACATGAAAAAAATTTAAAAACCCATGCCCTCCAGTTACCATCCTCCAAAATAATAACTATGCATCTTCTATACATGTAGACAGGAAGGACCTTGATCCTGTGTTCCTGTGTGATTTCAATGTTGCCTACCATAATATATCTCAATTTTACCTTCTTAGCACATCACATTCGTGTTTCTCCTTTATTTTTCTAATGCATAGCCATTCATGGATATGTGAATATATATTTTAATAAATGTGTAAAATCACAAAGAGATGAGATATTTGTCTTTATGAACTGCTGATGACCATTATATCTTTTTTTAAAGTAGCTTCTCTTTCAGTTTATTTTGTTTTCCAACAATTTTATGTCATTTGAAATCAGAGATCATTTCCCTCCTTAATTTGAATACTTTTGTTGTACTCTTTTGTTCATGCATTGATCATTGTAATCACAGTCAAGCAGGACATCCATTCTGTAATTCTCAAAATCCTAGTGTTGAGCTTGAGTGATGAGCACCTAGAGAGGAGTGAACAAAGTCTGTACTCTTGCAGCAAGGACATGTGAAAGAGCCAGTGGAGAGGTAAGTGATCCTCAGTGTTTTATAGACTGTATGTGACCTCTTTTCAGAATGCAGACTCAGTTGATACTGGGATAGTAGCTGGAGAATTGTGAAAGAAATGTAAAACATCCATATTTGAAACAATGGAGTTAAACTGTTCTTGTTCACTAAGCACATGGTTTTATGAATTGAAAAATACAAAGGTTACTCCTAACATGTATTAGAGGTAACAATTAGCCTAGGAACATGGCAAGATACTGAATTAGCATATGCAATATACCTGTAACAAAAAATCTGAAAGATAAATTTAAATGTTCTATTCATCATAGCTATGAAATTATTGAGGAATAGATATATCAAAAAGTCGTGCTATTGAACACCAGCTATTTAACACAAATCAAAGAAATTGAAGAGTGTTTTAGTTACTTTCTTTGTGAAGAGACACCACAACAAAAGAAAGTTTATAGAAGAAAGAATTTATTGGAACTTACATGGAGGGTTAGACTCCATGACCATCCTGACAAGGGGCTGGCATAAAGTAGGCAGGCATGTCATTGGAACAGTAGCTGACAGGCTACATCTTGAGACAACAATTACAGATTGTAAAATTAAAGAGCTATAACTGACAATGGTGTAGGCTTCTGGAATCTCAAAGCACACCAATAGGAACACACTTTGTCCAAGGAACCACACCTCCTAACCCTCTGAAATAGTTCCACCAACTGGATACCAAACATTGAATATATGATCTTATGAGGGGATTTCTCATTCAAGCCACCACAAAAAAGATACCAATAAATTGATTATGTTTATGTTCCTGTATTTTAAAAATTAAGATTGACTAGCCTGGTCTACAGAGTGAGTTCCAGGACAGCCAGGGCTACTCAGAGAAACCCTGTCTCGAAAAACCAAAAAAAAAAAAAAAAATTAAGATTGAATAAGGTACAAATAACCTACATGTAAAATGAGCTTAAGTAAGTCCACTGAAAATTACCAAATAACTTCATTCTGAAAATGAACAAGAGATGATACATTTCTCAAGATAAGACGTTTAAAATGGACAAAGCTGTATGTGAAAGTGCTCCAGAAACCTAAGGAGTGGAGAATTAGTAATCAAAACCACAGTGAGCTATTACTTCACTCCAGTAAGAATGATCAGTATAGAAATATTAGAAAAGTATTAGTGTTGTCATGATGTGAAATGGTGAAGACACAAATTAGTGAAATCCTGTCAAATAAATTATGATGCATTCTTGAAAAAATTTGAGTTATCATACAATACAATAGTTATCATTAGTACACACACACACACACACACACACACAGAGGTAATAAAAATAATGTTGACAAGTCATATGTATGGCATTATTTATTGAAGCAACATTCACAACAGGCAAGCTATTCCATGAATTTTAAGAGTGAACAAACCTGAAAGAAGTAAACATGAATGGGTCAAAATGAATTACTACTCATCCATGATTCTATGCATTCTTTCATTACAACAGTATAAGTAACCCTGAATGATGTCAATGAAAGTAAGCATAGCCTAGAAAAAAAAATACTGTGTGATATCACATATTAGAGGATTCTAAGATTTGATCCTGTAGAAGCAGAGAGTAGAGAAGTGGTAACTGTAGGCTGGGAAGACTAGAAAGAGAGGAAGGAAAGACCAATATTAGTTATTGGGTACACAGCTGTAGTTAAACATGAGAGGTTTAGTTTCATGTTCTGTGGAAGAGTAGAATTAGAGATAATGATAATGCATTATACATTTTAAAATTGATTTTAAAAGTTAAGCTGTTATTACTGGATATAATTGATCATTTCTAAGGCAATGACCTTCATGCTACCCCTCCAGAGTCACATGTGCTGAGGAATTATTTCACCAGATAGATATTTATAATGATAATATTTAAGGTAAAAGCTAAAAGGAACATGTATATCCCTACATTTCTTTCAGACAGGAACAATTTGGGGTTGAAAGTTTTGTATGTGGGTTGGTGTCTCTATCCCTCCACTGGGAGTCCTGACAGACTACTGGAGGTGGTCACTTCAGGTTTCATATCCCCAGTGTTGGGCATTTCAGTTAAGGTCTCCCACACTAATGCCTGGGAGCCTCCCCCATCTCAGATCTCTGGAACTTTCTAGAGGTCTCCCCCACACCTCACCTACCCCCAGTAGCTGCACATTTCTATTCATTCTCCTGGTGTTCTGGACCTCTCTCCTGTCTCTCCATGCACCTGACCCTTTCCCCCTCCCCTCTCCCATCCAGATCCCTTCCTCCTTTTGCCTCCCATGAATTTTTGTTTCCCCTTCTAAGTGGGATTTAAGCATCCTCACTTGGGCCTTCCTTTTTGTTTAACTTCTTAGGGTCTGTGGAGTATATCACAAGTATTCTGTATATTTTAGCTAATATCCACTTATCAGTGAGTCTATAGCATGCATGTCCTTTTGGGTCTGGATTACCTCACTCAAGATGGTATTTTTTAGTTCCATCTATTTGCCTGTAAAATTCATGATGTCCTTCTCTTTAATAGTTAATGAGGATGATCTGGGATGCTTCCATTTAAGGAATGGCCTACCCTTGGGATCCATCCCATGGACGGGCACCAATTCCTAACACTATTACTTGTGCTATGTTGTGCTCACAGACAGGA
Source organism: Grammomys surdaster (assembly GCF_004785775.1). Classification (NCBI taxonomy): domain Eukaryota; kingdom Metazoa; phylum Chordata; class Mammalia; order Rodentia; family Muridae; genus Grammomys; species Grammomys surdaster. The sequence continues at coordinate 2,678,624 of NW_021620926.1, forward strand.
GCCTAGCATATCTGTCCTTTGAGAGGCTCTACCATCAACTGACTGAGACAAGTGCAGATATTCACAGCCAAGCATTGGACTGAGGGGCCCCTCAGAGACCTCTATGGAAAAGTTAGGGGAAGGATTGAAGAATCTGAAGGAGATGGCAACTCCATAGGAAGAGCAACAGTATCAACTAACCTGTATATCTGTGAGGTCCCAGAGACTAGTCAACCAACCAAAAAGCATACACGGGCTGGTCTGAGGTCCCTAGCACTCATGTAGCATATGTATTCTATTCCTCATAGCTATGAAAATATTTAGGAATAGATATATCAAAAAGTTGAGCTATTCAACACCAGCTATTTAACACAAATCAAAGAAATTGAAGAGTGTTTTAGTTACTTTCTTTGTGAAGAGACACCACAACAAAAGAAAATTTATAGGAGAAAGAATTTATTGGGACTTACATGGAGAGTTAGACTCCATGACCATCCTGACACGGAGTACATCCTGGCAGAATGTAGGCAGGCTTGTCTGACCTCAGTGGGAGAGGATAAGCCTAATCCTGTAGAGACCTGATGCTCAAGGGTAGGGGAAGGATACAAGGGGTACACCTTCTCAGAGATCAAGGGGAGGGGGAATGGGAAAAGAACTATGTGAGGAGGGACCCAGAGGGGAGCAGCATTTGGGCTGTAAATAAATAAAATAATTAATTAATCAAAGGGCTTATATAAGTTTTTGTTGTTGTTCACAAAAAATTTTAAACATTAATATTTGCTTTCTTTAAATTGGGTGTTTCTGTCTTAATAGTATGTACATCTCAGGATTTTAACCATTAAATTAAGGGCTTAGATAAATATATTATCAACTAACTAATTAATTAATTAATCTTCAAAGCACCTGGAGAAAAGTTTATAACTCTTTCAGTAAAGAAAAACTTCTTGTACTTTAAAGTATGAAGCACTCCTAAAAAACTATGTGCAGGAGTTTTAAACTGTATCCAAGAGGAATAGGATACAGACAATGAGAAATTTTTCTTTAATTAGAATGACAGCGGGAATTTAGGAAGGCAGAATTTAATGTAATTAAAATGGGAAAATCATTATTTAACAGGAGTCATGCTACATTTCTTGATGAAAACACAATGAGGATCTTTAATTTCACATGAGTCAATAATTTTATTTTTATATCTCTCCTGAGCCTGTTCTAATTAAATCAGGACAGAGGATAAATTACAGGAAGCATTCTAAACTTTCCTTGTCTAAGTTGAGATCTTTTGCTTAAGAAGTTTGTTCACAACAGTAAAACAAAAATCTTGAGAAAGAATAATTTAAAATCTATTATAGATAAAGGAAAACAAGAATGTTGAATAATTAATAAAATGAAGGGATGAGGGGTAGGACTTACAGGATGGAAACAGCTCAATTCTATTCTCAATGCTTCTAGCTTGCCTGGTGACATCCTAAAATAAAACAAAATTGACAATAACAGTGAATATATAAACCACACACATAATCTGAAAATATATAAAACAGAGTGAAATTGCTCAGAAATATGATGTCACCTTGTTGATGTGAGTTTTTGTGCCTAGCCTTTTATCTTTTTGTGCTGTCATTGGCCCTGGGAGGCCTGCTCATTTCTGGGAGAAGAGTGTGGGGAATATGGATCAGAGGAGAGAGAGGTGTGAGAGCCCTGGGAAGAGTGGAGGGAGAGGAAACTGCATTCAGGATATATTGTATGAGAGAAGAATAAATAAAATTTAAAAAAATAAAATATTTTGTCATATGCTTTTACCACTTCGCTGTTCATCTAGAATATCTTTCATGTTAATAAGTACTATACCCTTGCATGGCAAGTTGATCAGAGGCTATCACTTCATATGGTTTTATTAAGATTTGTTGAACCATTCCCTTTTATTAGATTTAGTTGCTTGCAGTTTTTAATTCTATAAATAATAGTTTAGTTGACTAATCAGAGCTGTATATGTGTGCTGGGTACAACAGCACATTTTGAGATGGTAAGTGTATGCCTTATTTATATAACACTACTAATATTTTCAAATATATAATATATCACTATAGAAAGTATTTGCCATGCTGTGCATTATATCTTTAAGTTTTTTTCTTCTATATGAAATGTTATGCCCTTCCTTTGACCAACAAATGTTACTGGTATTTTCTACTGAAGAATAGAAGTTATGCTCTGTCCATTTTCACATCCTTCATGGTAGATTTAAGCTGTAAAATGTGCATTACAATTGGATGGTGATTTCCTCAGCTTTGGGTCTCCGAATTGTGCATAAATTTAAGATTAAGTCACTTAGTTTGTTAAGCAGACAAAACATACATAAAACAGTTGCATTAGACTGTGCCAAAAAGAAAATATTATTAGTTATGTTCTATCACACATTATACAGGAAAAAAAAGTCTTGTTTGAGGAGAAATAAGTTGTCAGTGTGTCACCCGAAGGAATAGAACTCTTAATTCATCATGGAAATTATACCTGATGAATGGATTTAAATATTATTCTCTCTGACTATGGAGTATGTGAATGCTGCTATTTTCTCAGGGTGGAGGACACAAAATTAGGAAAATTTGAAATCTGGGACTTACGTTTTTCCATTTAAATCTTGGGTGATGAGGCAGACTGAGCTTAGTAGAGACCAGGTAGTTGTGTTATATGCATGACCTCTTTCAATTCTCATGGTACCCTGTGAGCTCAGTACTAACATACTTCCCCCTTTTCAAAGAATGATTTGCAGGCAGATTATTGAAACAGCCTGAATCTCTGATAAGGAGACCGATTTAGGAGTCAAAGTGAAACCTAGCTAGTAGCATGTGCTCCTTCTAATTTCATGTTCTATTATTTAGGTTATTTTTTGCATTATACAATATTTTCTATATATTATTTCTCTTTCTATCATGATATGATGATTTGAATGAGATATATCTATGTAGGCTCAATATTTGAATAGTTGGCAGCATTGCTTGGGGAGGAGATGTCAGGGATGTTGGCTTACTGGCAGAAGTACATAACCGGAGATAGGGTTTAGATGTTCATAACCTTACCCCATCCCAAAATATCCCCCTGTCCCTCTTCCTGTCCCTCTCCCTCTCTTTTCCCTCTCCCTCTCTTTTCCCTCTCCCTGTCTTCTCTTTCTTCTTCCCTCTCCCTCCCTCCTCTCTCTGTCTCTGTCTTTATCCCTCTCCACTCCTTCTCCCTTTCCTTCTTTCTCTCCTTCCCGCATCTCTTTTCACCATTATTGCAAACGAAGATATGATCTCTCAGCTTCCTGATCCTAAACCATGACTGTTGCTTGCTGCCATGACTTCCTGCCATAACAAAGTCTTATTTCTCAGTTACTCTACACCAACATACAGTATTTCTTCCATATGTTGCCATGGTTATGATGCTTTATTCACTGCACCAGAAAAGTAGCCAATACATAAAATTTGTCTTGTGGTGATTCAGTCATGGATAATTTCTCTGCAGTAATTTTATCCTTTATTTTATATTCTATCTCCGTATTTATCTAAAAGTAGTCATACATGATAATGTATTACTCAGAAGCAGACAGAAATAGCACTTCATATAGTGACTTTGTGGTCTCTAGGTCCCATCACCTTGAAAGAAATTCTGCTTTCCCACCTACAAAATACAATTCAGGGAGAAACACATGGTTCTGGTTTTGGAGGACTTTGCTCTCTCTGTAGCTTGATCATTGTTTGTGGTAGCTATTTCTACCACTCAAATATAAGGAGAATGGTTCTCCATAAAGAACAATACTTATTGGTTCACTGCAATGCTCAATATTGGGACTAGTCTTAATGTCCGCTCCCAGAGTATCCTCATTGAACCAGATGACAAATGCTTTGGATGATGATTCCAGGATGTAGAAAATAAGTGGACTGATAAGAAAGAGATGCAACAAGGCACCATTGCAGATGAAAGACACTTGTCTCTGTAGGATTGACTATGAAAAGAATAATATGGACTGGTAGGAGTGATTGCTTAATAGAAGGCTATTGGAAACCTAGTGAGAGAGGACTGCTGTGCTCAGGGTCTAGTTAAGCATTTTCAAAGAGCTGCACCCATTTGTAGAATAGGCAGAAGATATCAATGAATGTACCCAGACATAGAGATGAAAGTGTTGGCCATTGGGGATGAGCGTGTCATTTCAATAGAGGTGGGGTTAATGAATAAATCTGGAAAACTTGCAGAGGTCATGTTGACAAACATAACATCTGTGGCATGTGTTACCCAGAAATATATGCTGGATTTTCATGTTCGTGTTAGCTTTGTTGGTGGTTATTGCTATCTTCCAGCTTGTCCTCATAAACTGAGGACACATAGCTGAATCTTTAAAACACTTAGGCTTCCTACAATTCTTTGTTGTCACTATCATGCCAAACTCCAATTTCCTTCATTCTACCTGATGGAATACTTTCAAATTCCATGAAGCTGTAGAGAAATATATGCCATAAGATCCCTGTAAATACACTGGAAAAATCTAGATGTGTAAATGGTGACTTGCTTTGTTCTGGCTGTCATTAAAGAAATTCATTCACCATAACTAAAGTTCTAATCTTTTACAGCAGCTATTTTTAACTTCATTTTCACAAACTCCAAAAACACTTAGAAATATGATAAAAATCTTCCAGGGAAAATATACGTTGAAACAACAGCTAACAAACTTAGAAATCATTATAAAGTTAATTTTATTTTCAAAAATGTTGATATAAAATGAAAGAATTTTATAAGGAGGAGTTCATCTAATAAAATAAAAATAATAGGTGCTATAATTTGTAATGCCTACTAGCATCCAGCTTTGTTGATCGAGGGAATGAAAATCATGTAAAGTGGAACCATGAGAAAATATATGTAGCAAAAGGATTTGCCTTTAAGAAAAGTAGAGAAATTATACTACCAGGAGATAGACTTTTTTATGGCTTTCAAATTTATTTCTTTACAAAATCATTTTCTGGTCTTCTTGTACCACTTTATTTCATACTCAGCTTCTTCTCAACATCTTCCCGTATGATCAGTGTGAAGCAAGTAGAGAACTATTTTTTATAGAAGCTTCTTTCTTCTGTAATTCCCCGTGTTCTTGGATGATTTCTAACTCAGAAAACTTTATAAATGTTTTTAGTATGAAATTATAGCTAACTTCTTTGATGTAGTATTTTGAGAAGCTATACAAATGAAAATTAATTTAATATTAAACTTGGAATAAAAATTTTGTTCTGACAATGTTGAAAAGATACCCAGATATATCAAGACAATGATGAACATTTTCATTCAAATATTCAGAAGAGTGAATTGAAGATTTTGTAGGCTCCATATCTAACAGTAAGTCATTTGAGTTATTCACAGATAACATTACAGTTTTGTCTAAAATAATTTCATAGCTTTAAATTAGACTGACATTGTGTGCTGACATTTTTCTTCCCATCTTCTTTATAATTAGTTATAATGCAAAATACAGTTTCTAACAAAAAGACTATGTTATTTCTTCTTAACACTAGGTTTGGTCATATAACTGGACCCTTGCCAGTGGGCTGTGAAAAGAAGCAGTGGGTTCTAATTCTGACCTGAGTCTTAAGACAGTGAACATATGTCTCACCATATTGTTTCCTCTGCCACTTGGGGACTAAAACAGTTTTCAGATTCCAGTGAGAACAATGCTCTACAAAAGTAAAACTCTGTGGAAATTTAGGGTCCTGACTACCCATTTCTGCCAACCTATGGGAGAATTTGTGTCAGAAATAAAACTGTCTTCTTTCAACTCTATACTTTGGAGTCTCTCTGTTTTTAATAGCATCTTCATATTCACACTAAGAAATGCATTCCACAGTAGGCAGGGGTGTTTTATCTTCTGGAACCACAGCAATTATCTCAAAGAAACTTTATTCTCCTCACTAGGCATAGAAGGTTAGGAAGCACAAAGTTGATTAATGCATGCTTCCAGTGTAGGCATATTGGAGCAGCTCATTAAATACATTGTTGAACTGTCGTGGCCAAACATTTAGAAAACCACATAAAGTTGTTTTGTTCTTCCTACTAAATGGAAAATCATATTGATTGAAAGTAATTTAAGATGAACTTTAAAATCTCTGAAGTGAAATGGTGTCTGTAGATGAATCCATAAGTTCAACATGTCTACAAATACACAGATGATGAGTGTGATGGACTAACATCTTCCTAGGTGCTGAGTGGTCAATCTCTTTATATGTGATGCTTATATATATGATGTACAAGTACATCATGGTAGAAGTACAAATCATACTAGGGTTGAGAAAGTTAAGGCTGTAGTTTAAGATGATGGAGACAATAATATCTGAGAAGATATAAAGGTGTGTGTGTGTGTGTGTGTGTGTGTGTGTGAGTGACATATACAGAAGAAGAATAAAAAAATACAAAATTGTGAACTACTATCTCTAATGCAAAATAAAATCAGAGGTGGGGGGAGAACATTAATTGGGGCTAGTGAACTAGTTCAGTTAGTAAAGTGCTCACCATATTCAGTTATCTACCACATACATTAAAAACAAAAAAACAAATCGGACCTTGTAGATATTAAACTCTAGCACTAAGGAGATGGAGTAGGAAGGATCTCTAGAGCTTGGAGACTAGCTAAATTTAACTAAATTGGTAAGCTCCAGGTTCACTGTGAGATATTATTTCAAAAGATGTGGTGGTGATGGACTAGAGAAGACATCCAGCATTGACTCTGAGCTCCTAATACACACTAGTACTAGTACACACACATCCACACCCATATTATGACATATATGTGTGTGTGCATGTATGTATCCTATATATACTTATGTCCCATACACACACACACACACACACACACACACATATATATATATATATATATATATAATATATATATATTATATATATATACATGGACACACATGCAAACACACATGTAAGATGCTCAAGTGATTATAAGATGATTATAAGACATTTGAAGACACACACCATGGAGCTGCTTAATGACTGTCCAGAGAAAATATCAATTAACTGCGTGTTCTTGGTCATTTTTGTCTGATCTCCAAGGAGTAACTTGGAGGTCATATGGTCAGAATTATTTGACCATATGATCATATGGTCATATTAATGTGAGATAAAAGTTTGTTCCACCCTTTGTATTAATTTCTCATTGGCTGCAATAACAAGTTGCTGCAATCATCGTGTTTTAAAGAAATAGATGGTTATTGCTTCCAAGTTCTGGAAGCTTAAACCCAGAGGTAACTCTATAACTCTGTGCTATAAAATATTGTAGTATTTATAAATATTAGAGGCTAGCAGCAGCAATTTTTTTGACAATCTTTTGATCTCTAGCTATTACATTTGGCTTTTCTTTTACTACAGAACTTGGATTCTTTGCATGGACTTTGAAATTAAAGATCCTCTATTTCTTCCATTCCCCAAATAGCTTTATTTGTATAGAAACCAGCAAAAATTTGTGTAAACCTTTTTTTTCTTGAAACTGGTGAGAGTTTTGACAGTCTGGCTCCTATCCTGAATTTTGTGGCACATCTGTAGTTATAAATATAGATTTTCAATTATGTAAATAACCTCTGCAATGTCTTTTTAAAAGGTAAAAAGATGCAATTTATCTACCTTACATTCCAGTAATAGTCTTGTAAATTAGATCTATGCTAACAAAACCAAAACAAAAGCTGTATTGAATGCTTCTTTTTAAAGCTTTGTAAAGGATTTCAGTTTCCTCAAGTGAAATAATAAGATGCCTAACTGTGCTGTAAATTCTACAAAGTAGAAAATAACCCATCCTTGTCCTCATCTCCAAGCTAAAGCTTAGATATTAACTGTCCCCCACAGGCCTGTGAAATGAAAGCTCAGCTGGGACAGTAGTAACAACAGAGCCATTGGAAGAGTGGAAAGCTATGCAAAGTCAGGCTCGCCAAAATGTTCAGACCATTGTGTGACCATACTCTACAAAGGACTCCTGGTTCTAACTTCTTCCTCTCTAACTTTCTTGATATGATCTCAACAGTTGTTTTTCACAATAAGCCCCGACTTCTCTATCATGGTCCCTGCTTCTTTGTCTTTGGCCCTTTAAGCCAGTTGTTAAGGGATTGGGCAGTCTGAAAGCTTCATTAAAATAAGCCTCTTTTATAGCTAATTATCTCAGGTGTTGTTATGCAGTAGAATATTAGATAAGGAATAATGGTAACTTCTGTAATATGGCATTTGAAAAACAGGTCAGTAGCAAGCTTACGAAATACAAGAAATGGGGTCATCAACAGGATTCCGACTCCTTTATGAGCCAACTTTCCTCAAACTAAATGTCTTCCCATGTTATGTAAGCAGTAATCAGTGTAATAAGTACTTGAGAACAGTAACATGCATTCATTTCCTACCAAGTTTATTTGAAATACATTTTGGAAAGAACCTTTTTCCATATCTGTTTCCTGAGCATAGATTTTGAACATGTGCAAGATGCCGAACAAAATTTGTATTATATTGTCCACAATTCTTAAGCTGGAATCTTAATTACTGATAAGATGGTATTAGGAGTTGGGGCCTATGGAGAAATTAAATTTTGAAGGACATATCCTCATAAGTTGATTAACAAATAAGAAGATTATTGTCTTAAGACTGAATGAAAGATCTCTCACCTGACAATAAATTTGACTGAAAATTGATCTTAGACTTTCAAGTCCACAGAGCAGTATGAAATGCAGTCATCTACCACTCTGAAAAAGTCTGATCATTTTGTCTCTAATGGCATTACAGGCATCATGTGTAATAGAAAAAGATAAATTCATAAACCATAATGTAGTATTACTTGTGTGTGATTGGAAATGATTCTCAAATAAGTTCACTGTGATTATATTCATTTATAAAAATGTAGCAATACAATTAAAGATACTGCATTATTTATACTTGATACAGCAATGGGTGTTTATATGGTTACTTGTATATTCATATACATAATATTATTTTACAATTATATTATTAAAGTGGCTTACAGGCCACTAGTCCAGCTAGCCCAACAATGATTATTTTCTGATAAAAAGTCCAAGAACCTAGTAGTTGTTCAATTCACAAAGCTGAAGGTCTCAGTCTTCAGTATATGCTGGAATCCTGTAGAAGTAGTCTCTATTGCCATTGAAGGAATTAGCTGTCAGCAAAAGTGCGAGCAAGCAGGCAAAAAGCAAACCTTTTTTCCATATCCTTTATATAGGCTACCACCAAAAGGTATGGACCAGATTCAATTAGATCGTCCCAGCTCAGAAGGTCTGGTTTAGAGTGAGTCTTCCCACTTCAAGTTATTAAGCCAAGAAAGAAATCCCACACAAGTGTGGAAGGGAATTTCATTGTCATCCTTTTCATTTTCAACATTCCGTTAGAGTTTACAATGTTCTCTTAAAGGAAAGGGAGCTAAGGCATAGCCGCCTCCTCTAGTGCACCACTTGGGTTTTAGTTAATGCCAGATACAGTCAAGTTAACAACTAAAATAGTCATCCCAAATTTACTCTCCTTTTCATAGATACTGTGCTGCATTATACAAGCAATAATTTCATACACACGGCATTTACTTCTTGATTGTACCAAGACCACATCCACGTCAAATGATTGATCTAGAGTTTTATCCACAAATATATTCATAGGTGTCTGAAACCTATGACAAAATCCAATGATAAAATTGCCTACGGATGCAGTTTTTATAATATCTATTGTTAGCAAATGTATGACTGTAAAATTTTGTTCAAGCTGCTAAATCAAAAAGGTAGAAATATTCTACCATACTAGATACAATTACTTTAAAGGTATGAATATTGTTTGTACCCATTTTGTTACTGGTAATAGAATTCTATAACTCTTAGTTTAGTATGTACGCACGAAAAATGTGAAAGATAAAATATTTATGGCAATATTAAGACTAGCCATAGAATTATTAGTACCTTCAGTAAAATCAAACTCATTCATAAATTTCCAACACAAAATAAGGCTCCCAGACTCTGTATCCTCAGTGTCATCCTTGGTCTAGAGAAGACTTACTCTGATTCACAGTGATTTTGCTTCTACTTTTTTGTATGCTTTTCCTCCCTTTTCATAATAAAACTTTTATCCTTCCATAGGCATCTTTTTTTTTAATTAATGAAGCTTAGAACCTACACCTACACAGAGGATATTCTGACCTCTACTACAGTATAAGCAGTAGTATAAGCTAACTAAAACACAGTGTAAATGAGAAACTTAAAAAGTAAAATGATAATAATAATAAAGGCAGTGAATGAGCATTAACCTTAATGACTAGAAAAGAAGCTCAAGTTATTATTCCAGCTTGTCTGCTGACTTTGCTCTAGATCAGATATACTGACAAGCAATATTTGTCTCTGAAGTTTCTTGCTTGACAATGTCATAGGTGTTTTACAGTTATTGAATGGAATTTCATAGTCATCCTTTTCATTCTCAACATTCCATTAGAGTTCACAATGTTCTCTTAAAGGAAAGGAAGCTGAGGCATAGCCGCCTCCTCTAGTGCACGCTCTATAAATCTCTGCACTTTGTCCTGGTTGTAGTGAAGCTGGCATTATTAGACACATCTTGTTGTGTGGCAGCAACCATGAGCACAGGACCCTAAGCCTTTTGTGTTGTAAACTGTTGCTTTTATTTTTCCTCGTGTAAACTTTGACTTCAGCCTAATTCACATTCTGTCCACTCTGTTATGTTGTCACATGAATGCCTTCCCTGTCACCAGCTGATGGCTTTGTTGTTACTTCACCTTGCAGAAACACTTTATATGGCCTTTATGCTACAAACTGGGACAGAATAATATGTGTTGGTTGAAAGATCTCATTTCTCTCTGTTGACTGTAGTAAAAAGTCCTGTTTCCATTATCAGCTGCTGAAACACCTAGTGGAGAAGACCCTGCTGACTTCAGTATGGCCCATTCTTTCTCACACTGTCCAGTGTCTCCAGACTAAGGGATTTCAGACTCCCCTAATATGTTCTCGTGAGAACATCTCTGTCATGTCCTCCAGGAAACTCACATAGGTTGCAATAACTAATACAATTATGTGCTGCTTTCCAGACTGAGAACTGCACTTCTCACTACAAACTGGTAGTGGTTTTAGTGATAATAAATTGCCTTTAAATTTAAGAAATGAGATAAATTTGTCAAATCTTACTCACATATAATTTAGTTTCTTCCTAACTTTAATACTGAGAATTCTTAATTAAAATTGGGAAACATAATTGAATCAGAAAGAAATGTTCTATTTTATTATTTTTCATATTTACCCCTTTCCTTTATTTGTACATTACTTTAAAAGATAATTTAGTTTAATTTTGGCTTTATACACAATTAAGAATTATTATATCTATATATTAATAATAAAATTAAGCTCCATTTATTATTGTTTTAATTTTCCTTAAAGATTATTATTTAAAATCAATTTATTGTTTATCATATTAACTGAAGACCAGTAATGTTTGAATCATTTTTAACATGCATGAAAATATTGACAGTCATCATATGACTTGAAATTTTTCAATTTGGTTAGAATGTAATGGAACTAAGTTAGTAAAATAATAGGAAATTTTATGAAGCATAGCTCCTTTATCACTGTAGTGGTAATCTTTTGACAAAGACAAAAATATTGTTCAATATTTTGAAAAACCTAGTTGGTGGTTATTCAATCCACAAAATAATGATGTCTTGAAAAAGACAAAATAATTGAAGGAATAAATGCTAATATAGTCACTATTAAGCAAAGGCCTCTGGGGTAAATTTCTTCCACGGATCATTCTAATGGCCCCTAATAGCTTAGTGAGAATATCTGTTGAGGTTGGTGTTATGTGCTATGTATTTAGATGCTAAGTTCTGTGCCCCAAAATCAGGTTGCAATCTGGGCATGGATGTTGGATTGACCAATATGCTCTAAAGAATGCTTCCTGATAATCTCTGATTGAATAATAAGATGTTAGAAGCTGTGACTGGGCAGGAAAAAGAGGAAGGCAGAACTTTAAAAATAGAGTAGGGGGTCTCAGGAAGGGAGCACAAAATGGTAGGAGACAAAGGAGGTCTCCATGAGACAGGATGGACCATAAGAATGGACCATGCCAACTCTAGTTTCTTTGGCAAAACACCATGTCAAATGAATTATAGTTTCTCTTGTTAAAGACAGAGGAAAAGGGGCAAACTATAGGCAAATGTGGTGAAGATTTACCTGAGAGACATTTGATAACATTGGCTAATGTTCTGAATTCTGTCTTTAGTGAAAAATTGATACTCTTCAAACAAGTAATGGCCACATCAGAACTCTTTAGAAAAAAGAATAAGTGGGTTTTGCAATAGTTTAACCGCTGCTAGCTTTGACTTTCCTGCATCTATTCTAATTCGTTAATGGCGTTTTTAAGATCTAGGGGATGGCAGTTAATGTGGCCATTAGACTCTTAGCTATCTAACTGCTTAATGAAACTTTGAGAAAAATCTAGATTATAATTAATTAATAATTGAATATTTGGAAAAGAGTTTTTAGTAGAGGCTTTCTAAATTGCTAGCTAAAGAGAAAGGCATGCACTTTAAATACCAGACTCATAGGAGGCAAAGATGTGCTGTACTATTAAATTCAAAAGCAGAACATCTTCCTTCATTCAAATGGACATTATGGGCTTTAACACAAGTATTGAAAATATGTGTGATTGTCAAATTTCATGAAAAATTGAAAGAACCTTCAGGTGCAACCAACCTTTTGACATGACATGAAGTTGCCATCTACAAAGCTTACTCTTCATAACCATGTAAATTTATCTGTCTCTGTTTCTCTGTCTCTCTCTGTCTCTGCCCCTGTCTCTTTCTATCTC
>NW_021620926.1:2693957-2769588 GCF_004785775.1 Grammomys surdaster
CTAAGTGTTTACTTAAGTAAATATTTCCATTCACAAATGAAACTGTTTATAAGTGTTTATTTATGTTTGATTTGACACATATCAAAAGTAAAAGCAATTTAAATGTCCTTCAACTGTTAAATAGATGAATGTTTCCCTCCATTCAAAAGCAATGCACTTGAGCAGTAAGAAGGGATGAACTATTGACTAACCTAACTGCATGGAAGAGTCGTGGAAGCACTGTGCTTAGCAAGAAAAGCCAGGCAGCCTGGGAAAATAATTAACACTGGGACCAGATCAATGGTTGCTATGGTAGAGGGGACAGAGGTGGTGACTAAAAAGGTACATCATAAACAGCTGCTAATGACAGTGGAATTGACCTGTCTATTTCTAGTGGTAGTTATATAACTCTGTATTGTTTGAAACATAGAACTATATGCAAAAAAAATGAGTGTTACCTCTTTCAAATTAAAATTTTCACACATTGAAAATACAAAAGAAAAAACCCACCAACAATGAGCAAATAATTCATGTAAAAATTCCTAATAAATGAGTATTAATTTATTCAGTGTTAACTTGTGATTATTTTCTTACTACATGTAAGTTTAAAGGGTACATTCATTATTAAAAATATGCTATGATTATAACTTTAAGTCTGTAACAACAAATTAGAAAAAGCAATGGAAATTATATTCGCTTTTTACAAGAAAGCAATAATATAACACTAATAACTGCATAAGGAGATATTTTCAAGATCTAAATAATAAAGTCAAAAGGCTACGAGGAGGAAAAGAATAAGTAAGACATTGCATTATGTTCTGTAATTGGAGAATCAATTTCTATGAAGGAATCATAATTCCAGTAAAATACCAACTTAATGTTCTAAAAGCTACTCCAATTGAGTCTACGGTGCATTTGGAAAACCAAACAGGCATTGAAAAAACTGAATCATTTTGATGAATAAAAGAAATGAAGATTGATGATTGGCTGTAGCAGCTTAAACTGTCCTATAATGATTTAGTAATTAATGACAGTTTTCTCACAAAAGCATAAGATCAGTCACTGGAGACATACACAGCCTCCAGAAATAGGTGCAAATGGATCTGAGTTCTATTTCATAATAACAGTATTATTTATTAGCAAAGGAAACTGTATTGTCTAATTAATGACTGTAATACTATTTCTGTTGCTAAGCCCTGTGGGAAACTAGACCTGTTTTTGACTTTGACTTCTTATGACAGATTATAAACTTCAGGTTTGTCAAAATATGTACAACCTTTACAGGCATTCTGAGACTGTTAAATGATGCTTTTAGAATGAGGGTGTCTTGTAAAGTTAAGTCATTCTGAGAGACTGGAGAGATGCTTAATGAATCAGTCATATTTGTGGATGCAAGAATATTACAGAGGACTGTGTAGGATGGGTAATTAAAACCTAGAGTCAGGCATGTTGGTGCAGTGTCCTCTGGCATGATTAAAATTCCTGGGTTGCTCCCTTGGGGATTAAGAAGTTTGCTTACAGGGATTGTATACATTCCACCTGGTTCTCATATCCTGGCACACTAGAGTTTTATAGTCAAAGCAAAGCTGTGAATAGGCTGGACCATGCTTTTGTTTGGAAGAGTGTAGACTTTGCTATTTTGGATTTTAAAAGCATTAGGATGGTTTAGGTGAGGTTTAATGGACCATAGTAATAGGAACAAAGAAGACAGTGATGCTGAGGTTGACTTGAACTGTGCAGACCTGGCTCAAGAGGTTTCAGAGAAGAAAGTTATTATGTTGCCTAGAGACTGTTCTTGAGATATTTTGGCAAAAAAAAAAAAAAATTGTGGCTGCTTTTTGTCCTTGTCCCAAAAGTCTGCCTGGGGCTAAACTGAAGAGTTTTGGATTAATTGCATTGGCAGAAGAAATCTCAAAACAATCTAATATTGGTCGTGTTGTGTGTGGTTATTAACGTTGACTATTATGCAGATCTATAATGAAAAGATACAAACTGAGTAAAGGAAAAGTATAAAATGTACAGTTTGAAGAAAAAAAAGTGACACCAGGAAGTGAAATGGAGTCCTGTGTTCAAGGAGACAGATTTTTAAAAAGCCTGATGTTAGAGGGAATAAAAGGAGTGGTGAACTCAAGGCAAGACTCCAACCAGCTAACCTTCCAATTTATGATACAGAAGTAAAGAAACTAGGGCTGGGTATGGTGGTGCGCTCCCTTAATCCCAGCACTTTGGCTACAAACAGATCTCTTAATTCGAGGCCAGCATGATCTACAGTGTGAGTTCCAAGACAGCTTAGGCAATGAAACTATCAAAACCAGAAAGCTGATGAAAATGTAATTGAATGAGAAGACCATGTTCCAGCCCCAGAAATTCATAGACTTTGGCAGCATCAGCAACATGGTTCTGTATTTAGAATCAAGGATACAAAAAAGGGTTTATGACATTTCCTTCAATGAGTACAAAAGCTGCTGAGGCCAGGCATGACAGGGGTGTCTCTGCATGGGGGCTAGAGAAGGCATTGAATGAATCTGTGAAGGTAAATCCTGGATTCCCTTGGACATCCCAAAATGTAGTTTATGCTAGAGTTGTAGGTTACCTACTAAGGAAAGCTGCAGACAGGGAATAAAATCAGACAAAGCCTAAACCCTAAAGGAGTTGGAGATCTGAAAAGCACTTTGACATTAGGTATGGAAATATACGTTTTGGAGTTTGCCCTGCTGGCTTTTGGTCTTGTTTCAGTTGGTATTTGTATTAGTCAGGGTTCTCTAGAGTCACAGAATTTATGGAATGTCTTTCTATGTTGAGGGAACTTATTGTGATGACTTACAGTCTGTAGTCCAATTAACCCAACAATGGTCAGCTGTGAATGGAAAGTTCAATAATCTAATAGTTGCTCAGTTCCACAGGCTAGTTGTTTCAGTTGGTCCTCTGTAGAAGTAGGTCCAACAGATGTGCTGGCAAGTAAAGGCAAATGACAAAGAGGAGCCTATAGGGGCTAGGAAGTAGAATGTGGTGTTTTGAATGTAATCTGCCTCCATAGACTCAAAGGGAGAGGTGTCATTGGAGGGTGGGCCTTGTTAGATTAGGAATGGCCTTGTAAGAGAAAGTGTGTCACTGTGGGGGATGGGCTTTGAGGTTTCAGAAGCTCAGGCAAGTCCCAGTGTCACTCTCTCTTCCTGCTGCCTATGGATCTGATGTAGAGCTCTAAGCTACTTCCCCAGTATCATGTCTTCTGAGCCTCTAATGCTTTCAGCCATGACGAAAATGGACTAAACCCCTGAACTGTAAGCCAGTCCCAATGAACTGTTTTCCTATATAAGAGTTGCTGTGGTCATGGTGTCTCTTCACAGCAACAAAAACTATAACTAAGATAATGATGTACTATGACCAGTTGAAGATGTGCTATCCTTATGGGAAGCAGAGTATCTTTGTGCTAATGATATTGTAGACACTGTTCTAGAATGTCCGGGCAGGAGCTCAACTCCATCACTACATGGATTGGGGTCTTCATATGATTTATGTCTCCTTTGGCTGTCTGGAAAAGGAGAACTGTAATGGAACCTATCTGATTAAAGTTTCCTCAGTTAGTTTGTATGAACAACATTAAATAGACTGGTCCCTAGATATAAATATTTCTTAGAAGAAAATTACTATCATATAATTGCCTCTATATTTATATATTGATATTTGTTAACACAACCTCCCTTTTTCATGTGCAAATTTTTTTTATCTTTTTTATTTCTTTGCAAGGTACTCTTTGAGTTTCTGAGATTGTCTTTTTTTTTTCTTTAATTCACATTGTTCTTAAAATCCAGCTTGCTATGTAACCTATTCCTTTTTCCTCTTCCTTTGGCAGAATGATGTATTCTCATTTATATCCAATTATATGCTTTCATTGCCTCCTTCTCTGTACCCAGCTGAGTTTCTGAGACTAGAATCTATGTTTCACGAGTCACAGTGTCCCTAATGATAAGAAAACAGACTCCATAGCCATGAAGCATACTTATGAATGAACAATTCCTTTTTTTTTTTTGAAATGTACAATGAGAAATTTCTCTATTGTATGTGTGTGTGTTTTATATTTGTATGGTGTGCAGGTTTTACAGAGCTACATGTTATAAAGACACATATGTTTATAAGGTACAAAGGAAGAGACTGCATGTCCTATGAACAACCTTTCCCTTACTCCCTTGATATGTAGTCTCCGGTTGAACCATGAACTATACTAAAGGCCAGAGAACATGAACAATTCTTCTGCCTACATTAGCCAACCATGATGAAGTTGCAAGTATACATGTAACCAATGCTTGAATTTTTTATGTGGGTTCTGATGAGTTGAACTCATGGACTGGTATTTTTATGGCAATTGCCCTTACCCACTAAGTGATATCCCCAGCCCTTTGTTGTACGTGTTATTGTAAACCAAGCAAGCAACTCATTTCCCATAGGATCAGGATGGCACATCTTTTAATTGTTGGTTATTAAGAGATGGTGGTAGATTTCAGAAGAGTAACATCTAATAAATGTGGAAGAGATGATACAATTTTTAAAAATCACTGTTTTATAACTCAAGGCACTTGATTCAGGCACAAATCAACAATGGGTGATATTTTTATTTTTTTTATTTTTGAAGAGTACTGAAGAATAGAATAATTCAAATATGCTCCAAAAATATCTGGAGAGATTGACTACCAGTTACAAAATGGAAAATATGTTCTTATCATGAAGATACTAAGTAGTTCAGTTTAATCAAATGAAGAAAGCAACTATGGCTAGTAGGAAGAGAAGTATCACTTCCTATAATCAGTCATACCTCCCACTGGAGAAAGGCTTATCACCAATCTCAAGATAGGAGTATTAATTACTTTTCTGTTGTAAAACAACATGACTGGAAGTGACTTATGGAAAAAATAAAATTTCATTTTGGCTTATGAGTCCAGAGGGAGAGACATAATAATTCTGAAGGCAGGAAGCTAGAACACATCTTCAACCTCAAACTGGAAGCAGAGATAGCAAACTGGGAGTAAGGTAAGAATTAACTCTTTAAGCCCACCCCCAGTGACATGGTTCCTCAAGCACAGCTCTACCTGAACAACCCCAAACAGATCTGCCTCAGAGTCTCTGTATTAATCATGTGAGCCTATGGAATACATTAATAGAAGAATGACTAGCCTTCCACAGTCATTTAAAACCATGAGCAACAACAACAAAAGGCAAAAGAAGGTTCTAGATTAAAAGAGATCAATCAATCAATCAATCAAACAAACAAACAAAAAACCAGAATCACCAAAGGAAATAGACCTTTAAAAATGGGATACATAATGGAGACTGCTCTAAGTGATTGAGATTTGATAATAAAACCATATTATTAAAAATTAATCATTTTAATGTCAATGGTAACTTGTTTCTATGGGAAACCACAGAAGAGATAGACATAGAAAAAAGACGAAAAGGAGAAGAATAAAGTTTGTAAGGCTAACCATCAACCATTGTTAAGCTTTTATGAGGTGGATATATGTGTTCCTGGTAATATTTCAGTTAAATTGGGAGAAAAAAACCCATAGAATTGAGTCTTCTCTTAGAAATCATATGTACATGGTAATTTTTCACACACAAAAAAAATGTTTCTAGAGTAGCCTAGTTTGTGAACTTTTCTGTCTCATAGTTTTTCTTCAGAGCTGGAGGCTCTGTCTTGAATCCCTGATGAGTGCTATGCTGTGGGTCTTCATCTCTTACTGAGTTAGCACACAAGGCAGATATTCAAAAATGCTAAGTAAATGCGTTTTGAATTGGTATTTTAAGCATTCAAAGCATCTTGAAAAGGCACTCTGCTGAAGAAATGATTAATATCTTTCATAGCTTAATATTAATTATGACTCTTGCACTGAGTAATGCTGATTTTGCCCAATTTTCTGCCATTCTGGTGTGGAACTTTAAGCTAAAAGTTTATTTATGGCTTTTTAAATTTTCTTCTTTAAAGGGGAATTATTACTTTGTCTCATGAGTAACTAGTCAAGCAGACAGTTGTATTAACAGAAGACATTTCTTTAATCATGGGAGAAAAATCCATGGAAGTAATTTTACCTGCTCTTAAAAATGTCTTTACATTAGTTATGAAGACCTCCGCAGAGGGGAGACCCTCTCTCAAGTCTCAGAAAGTCGCGACCACCCAGTAATCTACTCGAGACACCATATACCGGAGCAATTGCGAGGTTATTTATTAGGGCGTGACAACTAGCTGCCGGTCAATTCGCATGCCCACGCAGGAGCTGAATTGACCCCGACTGCCAGTTTGAGGGGTGTTTTTAAAGGGAAAAACCACAAACCAAGGAAATGAGGAGGGGGTGAGGGGGTTGCTAGGGTGGTATAACATAAAAATAGTGGAACATTCCAAAGGAACCCAACCTACATGAGTCAGGATCAGATGAAAACTCTCTGTACGCTTATCTTTCTCAAGAATGTAGTCCTGTCCTGTCACTTCGGCCTTGCCCTGTCACTTCGGCCTTGCCCTGTCACTATGGTTCTCAGCTTGGTTCCACCTGACTAAATTGCATTCTTTCCTTTCTCTTTGCAGGTCGGCCAGTTCCAGTAATGGTGACTGGTCTTTCCACATTCCTAAAGAAAGCCTAAAGAATATTTTATATCTAAAAAGGATTCTATATACCCAGTATCCATAACTTTTCCCTCTACAGTTACTGAACCTAGTTCAATTATTGGAATGACCTTAGAGCTCCTAACATGTTCAACATAAGGAAGCTGCACTGTTTGAGTTTCATTAGGCTCCTATTCATATCTCCAAGCATGGAGGTCCAGGTTATACTATAATTGATTTATTCATAGCAAGCATCAAATTTTACATAACTCCTTGGTCTGTTATCTTAGACTACACCAAGAAGTAATCAAGAAGGATATGCTATCTTTTTACCTATTTTAATTAGTTCCTTCTCTCCCCAAGTTCAGGGAACATCTCACAATGTCACCCAGAGAAATTCATCAAAGTAATTGGTGACATTGTAATAACTAAGCTGCAAACACCAACTTGAAAAAAAAAAAAGGTCCATGAAAGCCAAGTGAACGCTAAGACTTTCATGAGGCTCAGGCAATCCTTGCTTTTGATACATGTAACAGTGCATTAGGGTAATCATCTTTACGAAGACACAAAGCCACTTCTCCCATGTCAAGAACCTGTTCTAAGGTGCATAGCTAATTACTTTTGCTCAAAGTTAACAAAGAAGAATGCTCTGTAGCTTGCTGCCTTCTTGAGAACTGGCAAGCTTGCTTACATGATGAAAATTGAAGATGAGAGGAGCTTCACTTTGTCAACTAAAATTAATTCCTCCTGGAAGGGAGAAGCATTTGACTGATATTCAGGATTGCTTTCAACAAATCCTCAGAGACCAACATGCTCATGAGAAACTTTCGTCAGAGAGGAGATGCCAATTTTATTTCAGTTCTCTATATCAATGACTTACAAAAAAATCATCTGGAAATTACAATGCATTTGCTTTGGTAAGTTGGTGTGGCTAAAATGATATCAGTTTCCTTTCTGATATTTTTTTTCAGGGAAGAAAAGAAGTAGATGGAAGGCGTGAGAAATAGTCGAATACAGAAGATGATTATACTGCAATCCTACACAATAAAAATAGTTTAATCAAATGAATAAAACTCTCTTCCTTTAAATATACAGGGACATAACTATTTAATAAGGCTCTTCAAATGCAGAGGCTGTGGTAATTTAAGCAAAGTAACACTGGCTGCATAATTAATGCGACTATTCTAGCTTAGAAAACAGTATTTTTATTATAAAGCTCATTTTCTTTCCACCGTTTTAGGTATTTTTTCCCACATACATTACATGTTGCACATTGAACCTGGGGTGAAGAGAGTCATTTGGATGGGTATATTTTTATCTGACAGGGTTTATATTTTTAGGTAGCCCACAGGAATACTTAATGAGCAGCACAGCGGGTGAGGAAACCATTTGAATCCCAGCTCAGCCCCTTGTTGTTAGTGAGGTCTGTAAGCATATGGGCCATCAAGTGAGGAATGAACTCTTTTGCAGCAAACAGATTGTTATGTACATTGGATACTACATAATTTTAAACAAGAGTCATAAGAGTTGCCCTTCAGTCAGTTTGAATGAGAGTGATCCCTTTTCCTTGTGGAGTTTTTAATTAATATATTTATTCACTTTACATCCCAATATCGGCTCCCCCTCCTCCCAGTACCCTTTTATGCAAGTCCTCCCCAATTCCAACTTCTCTTTTGAGAAACAAAATCCCCCTCTGGGTGTCACCCCCCACACTAACCCCCTCTTCCTGAACATCAGCTTGCTTTGGGAATAGGTGTATCCTTTCCCAATGAGACCACATAAGACTGTCCGTTGAGGGGCACAAGATCCAGAGGCAGGCAGGCAACAGGCTCAGGGACAGTCCCCCACTCCAGTTGTTGAGGGATCAGCATAAAGACGAAGGTGTTCATCTGCTACATAGGTGCAGGAGGCCTAGGTCCAGCCCTGACTTGCTCCTTTGTTGGTGATTCAGTCTCTGGGAGTACTCAAGGGACCAGTTTAGTTTACTCTGTTGGTCTTCCTGTGGGTTCTTTGTCTTCTTCAGGTCCCTGAATCATTCTCCCAACTCTTCCATAAGACTTCCCAAACTCTAAAGTTTGGATGTGAGTTTTTACATCGCTTTTCATTGGCTGCTATGTGGAGCCTCTCAGAGGTTATACTAGGTTTCTATCATGCATGTCCTTTTGTGTCTGAATTACCTAGTTCCTTTGACTTCAGTAAATAACAAAACAGTTGGGAAGAATCAGCTATAGACACAATGAACTTGGCTTTCCCGTGCCATTTTTAATGGAACAGTTCACTTGTACAGATGAGTAACAGTGACCACTTTTTACAAGCTCATGGCAAAGGGGTTGAGATGAAACAAGAGGCTGTAGCCTAGCTGAGAAGAGAATTTACTGACCATCCTTTTCTCTTCTTCTGACATAAACCTGAATTCATGTCTCTGAATCCATCCTCCTCAAAAGTCAGGTGTTGAAACTTAAAGGTTAGTATGATATAGTGAAATGTAGGATCTTCAGTGAATCCTTGTTCCTCATATAAGCAGATTCACAGTGTTTGGCTTTGCTTTCTACTTCTGCCTCCTGGGGATATGGAATTCTTTCCCTGGAACTATGCAACAAGAAGTGACAGTCACAGAAGCTGGGATAAGCCTTGACCTGACTAGTGAATTTGTTAGCACCTTGATCTTAAACTTGGCAGTGTCCTGAATTATGAAGTACCTCCTCTCTTCCCCTCCCTCCCTCCCTCCCTCTCTCTCCCTTCCCCTCCCTCCCTCCCTCCTCTTCCCTTCCCCTCCCTCCCTCCCACTCCCCCCCTCTCTCCCCCTCCTCTCTCTCTCTCTCTCCCTCTCTCTCTCTCTTTCTCTCTCTCTCTCTCTCTCTCTCGTTCATCCGGAAGAGTGTGTAGTGTTTGAGTAACAGCTGAAATACTAAAGCTGTATGGTGGGTCTTTCAACCACCCTGAGAAGAAGTGGTCTCCACTACTTACAGATCATGAAATAGCCTTATCAGCCTGCTAGTTTACAAAGAATGCACTAACAATAAAATAACCATTCTGTAGTCTTTTAACTATAATATTTGTGTGTGCATGAGCACACACGTGCGCATGTCAACAAAAGGGCCTCTTGCAAAAGAGAAGTGCAGAGCCTCTTGCATTTCTCTGCAGTGGAAGCTTAGATACAACTATTTAGTGTGACAAATGAGTTCACCAGGCTTAAACTTAAACAAAAATTGTTTGAAGTCACAAACAATTTTTACTTAGAATTTATCTTAATATGGGATTGCCTTTGGTCGTTGGAAATTGGGATGGTAGAAATTGTACATTAAAGATGCATTTATGAAATGAGTATAATTTTGATATAGCTACATGTTTTAACAAAGGCAGGCTACTGTGAGCTGTCATCTCTACACAGATGACCAAGATGGTCCTTGGAAATAAAACCACTAAGGAAATGAATGACTCTTCCCTGTGCCTCAGAATCATGAAACATTGTTGAATTACCTAAGTACCCACACAAGGCTAATCTCCATTTTATATCTTGCATCAACAAATAATATACTGTGATGGTGCAATGCTTATATGTTTTTTGGAAATATCTCTGGAAGGCACTTGAATGCTATTACTTATATTTAGATAATAAAAATTTAAGTTAAAGTGAAGCTAAGTGTTTTACCTCACAAACCAATACAACTGAGTCCACGAAATTGCATGAATGTATTTTTGAGAGGAAATGTGTAATTTAGCCAAGGGAGTTTTTGTTTAAAAAGTCAATATTTTATTAAATATTATGTGTATGAATAAAAAAGAGAAATTATACATCTAATGCCTTTGTATTATTCTCCTCATGGGAACGATGGCTGTAATAATTATAAATGACTGTGAAAAAAATTCACAAAATCTAAAATATTTAATATAATAATACCATCTATGTCCAAGAATAACCACATAATGTTATTATGAAGGCTTTTATATGGGCAACACATTTTTTAGTTTGGGAAATTTATGATATAATTTTTTCATTGTAAATGTGCTACACACACACACACACACACACTTTAATGTCTTCAAGACTACAGGTTTAATTGTACATTAAAGGGAATGGTCTATGAAACTTGAGTGTTCACTGAGTGAGAACATTGGCAACTTTCTATCTGCACTGTAAACATCAATTGCTTTGAAGTTAGTAGGTTGAAGAGCCTAATGCAGTCATTATGGAGAGATTAGTAGAGCACTCTGTAACCAGAGGAGTATGTTATGAGCAAGTATGAGTGAACTTCTCTCTATTAAATTGTTTTATTAGATTATTGTATCTTCTTTCCATTTCAGCAATAGCCTTCTTTAGATGGTAGGACAGTAGACCTCAACTTACTGCATTTATTCTAACACTTGTAAAATGGCATGAATACTGCAATTGTTCCATTAGATGGGAGAAAATGGTATGTGTAATCATCATGAACATGTCTTACACTTAGGACTCACTATCATTCTAAGATGAAGAAACTCAACAATGAATAGTAGAAGGCAGGAATCCTGGAAAGTTACCTTGCTATAGAATAACCTTACCTGGTGTTAAAGCAGAATCTCCCTCCCTCACATGTGTGAGGCTATGCTGACATTATGAGATGCTTATAGGAAAATCTTGGACCTCAATGTGTCTACTTGGAACAGAAAACTGTTTCTGACATTGCTAAATTACCCCTCAGATCCCAAATAAACTTTTATTGAGAAATGATGCTGAGAAAGAATTAAGTCTCAGATAGTATTTAAAGGGTAATATGATACTAATAAAGTCTTTCCACCATATCACCCATAAAAAAAGCAGAACACCCATCCCTTTAGGAGTCAGCCTAGCATTTTCACTATGTTCATTCAATCTTAGAGTAAAACCTGGAGACAAAATGTTCAGCTATGTTATGTTCCAGGTATTCATAGTTTTAATTAGGGTAATAGCCAGACATTTTCTCTTTAACTACATTGGCCATTTTGAAAGATAGACAGGTCTTTCTGTAGGGAAGCAGAGCTTTCTGGTTGCTTATTCCTGTATCTTTCCTTCACATATAGCCAACACCATGGACATTATTTGAAAGTCAGTGATCAAAGGACTTGAGGGCTGAAAAAAGGTGTGCTTTGAGTGTTAAGTGTCTCCCACAGGTCCATGTGCTTGAACACTTTGTGCTAGCTGATGCTGTTTATGAAGCTGTGGAGCCTTGCTAGAGGAAGTGGGTCCACTGAGTACAGGACATAATCATTTATAGTCTAACATAGCACTGCGCAAACAGCTAGTGTCCTGATCCTAGAAATGTAAACAAGCAGATTCAAACTCTTGCTGCTAGAGACCAGCCTCTCCGGCCACTGTGCTCTCCCTGGCATGATCCAAATCATCTTTTCTCTTTTGTTTCTGGTAAGTAGTTTCTCATAGTAGCTAGAAGACTAATTCATACAGAAACTCAAGTCTTTAGGACTTTGAGATTCATTGTCGGGTTTTCTTTAAGTTACCTAAGTCCTTAACACCTCAACATGGGAGAAAGGCCTAGAGTTGGAACCACCATCAGACACAAACAACTAAATGTAAGCAAGGTCTGATCTCTTTTTCAAGGGAACTAAAATTGGTACATGCAACAGAGATCTAGTAGGACCTAGAACATCTACTCCACAAACTAGGCTAAAAGGCCATCCGTCTTGTTGGCAAAGGAATCTACTCATATATCTTTCTGTGGAAAACAAACAATGGGATAGTGTATTGTGGAATATAAATCAACAATGAGTAAATAGATGCTATTCCTGCATGCAACTTATGTGATATTAAAGGAAATTCATAATGGAAAAGATAATTAAGCATCAACATGTTGTTTGTCAAGGTTTAGAGATGTAACTGTGGCAGAAAAGGGTAATACGCTAGGTTAAACATCTTATTAGTGGTATGAATTACATGCAGAAAAACCCTATGAAATTATGTAGCTATGCACACACAATTGAATACCTATATAATCTATGAAATGTGAATAATTCCAGTGACTGCCTTCATGACTATTTATTGTCTCTGCTTTATACTATAATTATGAAACACGTTGATGCTGAGAGATACTGGGTGAAAGAACCATGAGCCATTCCTGAATATTTCTTAACTTTCATTGAATTTTTAGTTATTTTAAAAATACAAATTTCATAAAAATTTGTGGTGGTATATGCACTTAATTATAACACTTGGAAGCCAGTGGTGGACAGATCTCTGAGTTTAGGACTACATTTGGGTTTACATTTTGAGTTCCTGGCAAACCAGGGAAATATAGTGAAACCATGTCACACCAAAAAAATAAAAATAAAAATAAAATGAAATAGTGACAAGAATGACCAGGTGATCATGTAAGATCATGTAAACACCCGGTTATTTGGGTACATGTGGATTAGCACTGGCTGACTTGACAAGCTATATACCACATATTTATCCTTCTGGCCACAGTAGTCTTACCCTGACTTGTCCCCATTGTGGCAAATCTTTTTATCTAACTTTAGTTATTCTTCTTCAAGATGGTTTTTCTGAATTTTTTATCTATTAACGAAAATATTTTTATTTTGGGCATTCTTTATAGACTGGTCATTCTATCTATAAAGCACTGCATTATTGAAGAATATTTTATGTGTTAACAAAATATAATAAAAACATCTGACATTCATACCTAATAAAAATATCTGATGTTCATACCAATGAGAGAATGATGAGAACTAAGTTACTTTGATCAGAGAAAGATCAAAATATTACTGTTTAATAAAATATGCTCCCTCTTTCTCTCCCCTAATCTCCCCCCCCCCCTCGGTGTGTGTGTGTGTTCCCTTGAACATAGGTTTTTTCTGTATGCCTGCAATTATATTGCTGCATCTTCTGTGTGTTCAATACTCACAGAATTAGTATAGGATTTTTTTCTTAGAAAGTCATGAATGAACTACACACATGGCTTTCATGACTGTACATAAGTTATTATTCTGCCTTAAAAGACACTATCTTTCACAATATAGTTAGGCACAAACAAATTTAATATTCCACATCATCTTCGTGTGGAATCAACATGGCCAACCTCATCGGGGCAGACAGAGCTGCTACCAGTGGCTAGAAGAGGGGAGAAGAGTGGTTTGGGGTGCAAAACATAAGATGTTATGCAATATGGCTAAGTTATTGGACTTCAGCACATACGTTACTGTGATGTCACCATAGGTAATAAGGGTGTAATGTTCAAGTGTGTTAACTGTATTAAATGGGTAGATATGTTTTAAATGGGTAGACATTCAACACACGCACACACACACACACACATACACACTCACATACACACAACTATGGTAATTTGCAAGGTTTTGATTTCGCCTGGATTGAAATCTTTTACAGTTTATATGCCTTTCACATCAAGTGGTAAGCTTTAGAAGCACTCAGTTCTTAAACCTTTATATATCAATAAAGCTAGAAAAAAAAAAGCACAGTCAGACAAAGAAACTAGTTTCTAGGTTTTTACATTCTGCACTGAAAGGCTTCATTATAATAACTCCTAAGCTAATGGAAGGTGGGTGAGTGTGAAGCCCTATTAGGATAAGTGGGGCTGTGTCTACACATTTGTTAGAGGATGCTGTTGGGTAAGTGGTGAAAAGACCTTCGGAGAGCCATCGCTCTTTGGCTTTTCCTCACTCATCTCCTTCCTTCTGTACAGCAATTACAGTAATGGGATGTGGGAAGATTCTTCAAGCAGATGCTACCAGGATGGAGAAGGCAAAGTGTACAATGTGTGCCAGGGGGATTCTTTAACCCTGACTGCTGAGTGAGTGGGCTTCAGTGTTGTCTCCACAAACAGCCATTCACCCATCATATTCACCAAATAAAAAGCCAATCTTCAAGTCGTAACTAAGTTTGAAAAGTTCAAAAGGATGTTTCAATGTCCACAGTTAGTATAAGGTACAGTAAGTGCTGTGAAGATGGGAGAAAGAGGGGGGGGGGCAGAAAGGTTACTGCTCTTTAGGGGCCTTTTCTCCACTTACCTGATTGCATTCTCTCACAAATGCAAACACGGTCTGGTAGGTTTCACTTACTGTCATTGGATTTTCACAGTCAACAACTTTCCATTGTTACCAACCTTGATAAATGATATGATGCTTAAAAAGAGAATAATTCAAAAGGTTGTCCTCACTTACTTCTGTCTCAGTCTTATACTTACCCAACCTGCTCTAGATGTTTCTCATTATACAGAAAAGAAAAATATCTCCTGTACCCACTTCTACCCTCATTCCTTCGTCGATGAAAGGAATCCTAAATAAACATCCTAAACAAATATTTTCTTTCTTCTCTGAGTTGAGGAAAATGGAAATATTTCAGGTCCAGAGGCTTCCCATAGCCAGAAACCGGCCTGGGGCTGACGTGGTAGCACAGTCAAAACTCCTGCGTCCTATGTCCTGACTCCCCGAGCAGCCCGAGAGCTCTGTGGCCAAGTGGACCTGGGACCACACCTAACCCCACAGTTATTGGAAGACTCCAACTTAGAAAATTGCCAGAATTGGTTTTCTTTGTGTATTCATGTGTGTCTCTTTACATATGTGGAGGCCAAAAATGAGTTCGTATGTGGAGGCTGGAAATCAACATTGGAAGCTGTTTTTAACGTTCCACATACCTTGTTTCGCTCTCCTCCTCCTTCTCTTTCTTACTTTCATTGATTCTTGGTAAATTTCACATCATGCACCTCAATCCCACTCATCTCCCTGTCCCTTGGTATCTACCCTCTGTCCTTGCAACCTTTGTCACCAAAGGGAAAAAAAAAAACAAATAAAGAAAAAACCAAAAACAACCAACCAAGCAAAACATCTCATTGTGGAAGCTGTAGTATGTTGCTTGTGTCCTACAGTATACAATCCTGTCCACACAGCTTTACTTGCAAATCATCATTGCAATGAGTCATTGGGCTGGATTGGGGCATCTGGTTTCTGCTACACTATCATTATTGGATTTTAACCGGGACTCCTCTTGGATACCCTGTGTCAAGGATATACTGAAGCTTTGTATCTATAGGTCCAGCTCCTTCACGTTCCAGCAGTTCATAGACAGGGTACATGTACTGTGGACCAACTCAATGCCCTGGATTTGGGAATGGGTGGTAGCTGACTCAGCCAGGCCTCCAGCTTTCCTGTACCCACACCACCCAGGGCAAGGTCTCCAGCATTTCCCTAGCCAGTTGGCTCAATGCTTCAGTTGGTAAGGGGCAGGGCCAGCTCTTCCACTTTCACACCCTTGAGTTCAGCTCATCCTACCCACGACACCAAGGCTAGCTCTACTGTGCTGCCACCGATGTATACTGCAGCCTGCAAAGTACACAGCCAGCTCCTCCACTCCCATGACCTCAGGGTAAGCTTTCCCTTTTGCTGCAGGTGGCAAGAGGCAAGGTGGGGGTATCGCTTCCTCACCCACACTTCTTCAGAGCAGACTAAGAGAGACTGGATCCCCTGTCACTTGGGTTAGTTCTACTGTGCTTCTCACATATGTCTTGATATTAAAAACAGAATCTCTTCCGTGGTTTAGAGCTCAGTGATTCAGCTAAGTAAACCCTAGGTATCCTCCCACAGTCTCCTCGCCAGTTCTTGGATTACAAGAGCTTTCTACCATACCTGGATTTTTGTGTGGGTTCTGGGGGATGCAACTCAGGTCTTCCTGCTCATATGTCAAGTATGTTACTGACTAAACTATTTCATAAGCGTAGAAGCTGCTGTCTTAAGTAGCAGAGAAGAAAGCAGTTTAACAGCATTTGAAGTTTGTATACACACACACACACACAGAGGCAATTGTATTCACCAGTTGAATACAAAATTTTAACTTTAATTGGGCAATCAGGGAGGAGAGAAGTAAAGAATCTGGTGATGTGGCCTGCCAAAGACTACCAATTTACCTTGGGTTTACATTATGGCAAAATGAAGTATATTGAGTAAATTAGTAACAAATACTGAGCTGTTCTTCTGTGAATGACCAAACATAAAAACATACAATTCTGAAATTATTTAACATGAATATGAGGTTTTCCCAGGAGCTGCAAAGGAACACATGTAACCAGTGGTCAAAGGAACTAGTTTATGCAGCTAGAAATTCAACTGAAGAAGAAAAGAATAAGAAGTCCCTGAGGAAGCAGATCACCAAGACTGCAGGCAGACTGTTCCATAAAGCCTTACTTCTTCCTCATCTTAGCAACTGCTCTCTAGTCTCCCTCAGCTTTAATGGCCTGTCATCTGCTTAGAACTGTGTTACCCCATAACTGGACTGACTGCGTACCAGGCCCTGCTCATCAGTGACTTATATCTAAGCATCCTTCATTTTAGAGTGAACAGTGGTCCCTGCCATCTCTTAATTGAGCATGAGTCTGGATATCCGTGAGGTGTTCCACTTTCTCACCACACTTTCTAGACTAGGATTGTAAATTAACCTATTGCTAGAAATTTGGTTCATTAAAACCAGGACAATGAATTACACAATTAATTAAGTGTAATGAAAACAAAATAAAGCACAAAAGTGAACGCATGTTCGCTAATGGTTCCCTTGGTCTCTCCTTTGGGTTAGAAAACTAGACAGTTCACTGTGACTCTACCACTCTGTGCAGTAGTGAAACCAGTGTTTCTGTCTTCTCATTGTAATGTTTGTCTTCCTGTGTTAGCCTGAAAAGAAAAGGTCCCAGCAATCTGATGTAGAAATAATGATATGCTGAGGGAAAGGATTCTTGCCACAGAACACAAGGTGCTCTCTGATGAGAAGACTTGATGATGATATACAATAGGAACAGTCATCAGTGATGTGTTCTGAGTATGGTAATAGTTTCAAATGCTTATGTGAGAGACCATCAGTGAGTTCATCTGAGATAAAGTTTGATACATTGACAGAGTATGACCATACATATTCAATAAATACATATTCAAATAAAAAACAACTCTAAAGGAAATCATACATTTTGCATGCCTGAAAACATTGATTCATACAAGTGTCACTTTTGATAATAAGTGAACATGTGAAATTTACTGAAAAGTATAAACCGTAAGTTAAAAAGTAGTTCATCAGAATAAATGATAATACCAAATATTTTGAGAAAAGGTCACATTTTTAAAGTGTTTTTTCTAAGCAATCAAAGGCAATTTGAATAGATAAATTGATATTTTAAATAATAAACATAGACTCAGGGGCAGGGTTGCACGTGCTAGGCCATAGTAGTCAATGAGAAAAAGTCTGTGCTTATTGTTGCTTGCAAATATTTAATACAAGACATAGAACAGAAACAAAATGACTGTCAGAGTCCAGCTGGTAGAAAAGGCTCTGCTACAAGGTAGGCTGAGGGAAATGAAGGCATCTTGTTTCTTGTGGTATAGAGGGGGCACTGGACTCAGGAGGGAAGGGAGAAGGGGGACACCATTGCGGGTTGGTTTGACATATCCTCAATGACAGTACAGAGCTTGTGGCTATATGGAAGGCAGGGGAGCCTCAAGAGGAGAATACAAATTCTGAAAGCTCTCTCAAAGTGAACCTAAAAGCCAAAGCAACTCTATTACTAACAAGAGAAGCCAATATAAGGAAAAAATAGAACTATGACTTCACTCAAGAGGATATTGATTTCTTGGAACAGTTTGATGAATTTTAAAGTGCATGTATTTAGGATATTCTATGAAGAAAAGGGGTGTATTGTGAAATGAACAAGGAAACATGAAGAAAGGTATGAATGAAACAGATACATGTCAACATAAGAAAAATGTCTCCTTCAAGTTATAGTTGAAATATAAAAATCAAAAATCAATGAAGAATAAATGTAGAGTTTCCAAAATATATTAAGAAATGTTCTAGGAAAAGTCAGTGAAGGGACCACCTGGAAGCCCAGATCCAAAAATGGTAATCAAACCTTACATTTTTTCTGCTATAGTTTGTTTTTAGACAGAAACATTATAGTCCCAGAAAAGAGCTATCATTCTGAATACTGAGCACAAAGAATAGGATATTAGGCTGGCAGGATAGTTCAAAGAATAAAAATACTTTTTTTCCACACCTAGTAACCTGAATTTAAACCTTAGAAACATGGTTTAAGGAGAGAACCAATTCTTACGTATTCACACAGAACAGAAACACACACATGTACACAACACCAAAAATCAATTAATTAAGCACTTTGTTAACATGCAAGAAAGGCTTATCATGGTAAGATCATGGATTAAGATAATTTAAAAAAATAAAACAGGTTTTATTTAAAAGGTTTTCCCAGTCATCATCTCTTAAGATGTTCTGTAATGCCAACTCAAACGCAATGATATTTTTGTCTTATGAAAGTTAAAAAGACAATTTAAAAAACAAAGTTTACCTTTGTTATACAACTGTCTCTTGCTTACTTCAAGAACACTAATTCCCAAGAGCCCCATCTTGTATGGCTTCCTGTTAGAGGTGAGTAATAGAGAGGCCTGCAGAAAATGAGGGAAGTACGAGCCAAGAAGCCATCATTGTTTTCTGAAGGTCTCTGAAGTGATACAAAGGTTCCTGTTCTCCAGTGCATGGTGTCCAGCTCTTCATTCTGATTGCCTGGCTGAGGCGATCATCAGGAGTGACCTGGGCTCATCATCAGACCAAACTATTCTCAGAATTCTCCTACTGAACTCCAGCTCAATTCTAATTCAATTACTTGGTTTACATATTTCAAATAGAAATCTGCATGGTTCTTCAGCTCTTGTTTCTCGTCTTCCAGCTACGACATACAATTTAAGCACCTGTCCCTAAAGGAGAATTTTATTTTGCTCACAATTTTGTGAGCTAGAAGAGATTCAGAATCCTAAGCTTTGTTAGCATTTCTCTTGTTTAAATAGTGTCTACTGGGATGCCTGAGACTATAGGATCCATATTTGAATTGTTATTGTTCAGTTACATGCCTGATCCCTTTAAATACTAGATAATTCATTGCTCTGGTGAGCTTTAACTGTTAACTTGACACAACCCAAAATTATCTTGGAAGGGAGCCTCCACTGAGGGATTGCCTAAAATATATATGTCTGTGGACAAGTTTGAAGGTCTTATCTTGATTGCTAGTTGATGTAGGAGAGCTTATACCATGGCACCATTATCTGTGCAGGTGTTTCTGACCTGTACAGGAAATCTACCTAAGCACCAGCCTGCCTACAACCAGTCAGCATCCTCCTCCAGGGTTTTGGCTGCACTTTTTTTCTTTATTTACATTTCAAATGTTATCATTTTTCCTGATCCCCCCCAAGAAACTCCCCACCCCATTCCCCACCCCTGCTTCTATGAGAGTGTTCCCCTACTCATCCACCCACTTCCTCTTCCCCTCATTGGCATTCCCCTACACTTGGGCATCAAGCCTTCACAGGACCAAGGGCCTCTCCTCCCGTTGATGTCCAACAAGACCATCCTTTGCTCATAACTTAAGTGGCTGGAGACATGGGTCCCTCCATGTGTACTCTGTGGTTGGTAGTTTAGTCCTTGGGAGTACTGCAGGGTCTGGTTGGTTGATATTGTTGTTCTTCCTATGAGGTTGCAAACCCCTTCAGCTCTTTTAGTCCTTTCTCTAACTCCTCCATCTGGGACCCAGTGCTCAGTCCAATGGTTGGCTGTAAGCATCTCTTCTGTATTTGTCTAGTTGACTGCGAGCATCCCCTCTATATTTCTCAGGCTTTGGCAGTCTCTCAGGAGACAGCTACATCAGGCTTTGTCTATGACATCAGTTCCTTGGTAGAAGGTAATGCCATGTGCAATAGCAAACAAGCTAGCCTTCAGGTTCTTGTCTTGAGTTCCTGTATCAACTTCCCACAGCAATGAACTCTGACCTGGTTGCATAAGTCTAATAAACCTGTCCCTCTCCAT
The DNA here is from genome assembly GCF_004785775.1 of Grammomys surdaster. Lineage (NCBI taxonomy): Eukaryota > Metazoa > Chordata > Mammalia > Rodentia > Muridae > Grammomys > Grammomys surdaster. The sequence goes on from NW_021620926.1 coordinate 2,714,363, forward strand.
CTTAATTGATGTCAAGGTGTTTTATCACAGCAACAGAAATGAAACTGGACACTCATTTTCTCAGGACACTTCACATAAGCTTGAGTCTCTCACAACAATCCTGTTCCATGATAGATGATTTTAATACAGTATATGGTTTCTAAGAGATACAAGGACTCCTGGACTTTATTAGGTCTTTCCACATTACTCTCATAGATACTTCCCCAATACTATCCTCAGTATGTAATTTCTTTTAGTGTTGGTTTGAAAAAGATCTAGAATTAATAAAGATTTTATGGTTATAGACGGGCTATTATTGCAAACATAAACAACAAAACACACATAACTTGAAAAGGCCTTCATACATTTTGAAAGTTAAATTCATAGTTTAATACATTCAAAGAAAAGATACATTTGAATTCACTTGTCAATTCTCCCAATCATTTAAATGATAATACTGATTCCAAACAAATAGGAAGGCAGCTTATAACTTGTTTTATGAGCCCATCACTGCTCTGTGACCAAAACAAGGCAAAACTGATGAAATAGAGAAGATTAATTTCCAAATAACATACACACAGATATGCATAGTAAAATTTTAGTGAACTGAATTTGGCAATATACAAAAAGTATAACACAGTATTTAATGTTTGGAGTCTACTGAACTTAGGCAAAGCACATAGAGATACTCAGTTAAATCATATTCTGGATGTTTCTATCAATGAGCTTTTAGACTGTTTTAACACTTATTTTTATTAGACTGAATAAAGATTGCTCTTCTTAATGTAAGTGAGTCTAATAAAAGCCACTGAAAGGCTAAATAGTATCATAGTTACTGTTATACGCTGTGAAGAGACATCATGATCAAGGAAACCCTTATAGAAGAAAGCATTTAATTTGGGTCTTCCTTATGTTTCAGAGGCTAAATACATTATATCATGACTGAGAGCACAGTGACAGGCAGGAGAGGACTCAGAGAAGGAGCTGAGAGCTACATACTGATCTGGAAACAGAGAAAAAGTGAGGCTGGCGTGGGCTTTTGGAAACTCAAAACCCATCCCCAGTGACATGCCTCCTCCAACAAGGCCACACCTACTAGGTCACACCTCATAATTCTTTCAGAGTTCCACTCCCTAGTGAGTAAGTATTCAAATACCCTATGGCTGCCATTCTTACTCAAACCGATAAAAACAGAATTTTAAAAGAAAAAAAATAAGTAAAAGAAGAAAGAAAAGAAAGAAAGAAAGAAAGAAAGAAAGAAAGAAAGAAAGAAAGAAAAAGAACAGACACCTGAAGAGTTTTCTAATTATAAGAAACATTCCCATCATGTGCTTGCTTTTCTAACTGGAACCTGGAACAGAAACTTTTGGTTTTTTTTCAATCTCAGACCTTTAACAAACTCGTCAGTTGCCCGTCTAAGTCCGTGGGTAGATCTATACTATCAACTTTCCCAGAGCTGACTTACTGATCCACTTTTCAGATCTCTGTAATTTGTGCAATTTATAATATCTATCCATCTATCTATCTATCATCTATCTAAACTACATATGTATCATCTATCTACTATATAGCCTCTGACCTATCATTTATCCAAAAACCCTTATCAATTTTGCTTTTCTGAAAAGCTAGGACTAACAAACTCTTTGATATTCAAGTAAGTTTTATTTCTAAACCTTCAGTTTGATATAGGATTCTGAGATAATTCAATATAATTCATTACATTTTTATGCTAAAAAGTTGGTAGCAAAATAATAAACATTCTCTTAAGAGTACACAATATATAAATTGTCAACAGACAGAGCCTATTTTCCTTTACTTTTGACAGTGTTATATAATGTATAGCTAACAATATGATTGAAAAAGACTGAAGGTTTTCCCTCTAAGATCAACTCTAGCCTTTTGTATTGGATATTGTACTATAGATTCTTGATATTTAGTTATGAACCTTACTGTTTAATGAAGATTCTAATTAATATGGTCATACCACACCATCAGATTAGAAACAGTGGTTAAATGAGTCAGATATTTACGTCTGTACAAATATGAAATACCAAATTTGCACTACTATCTGATATTTACATATCAGAGACACAGTATGCACAGATCACAGGACTATAATTAAAGGAACTAGTATTTTTCCAGTAGACAGAAGATCTACACAGTTTTGAAAAATATTCTATGACCAATGGGTTGTATTTCTCATTTCCCATAAATTGTGTCATTTATTACTGATCAAAGTTAAAATTGTAAATTTATATAAAATAAAGATATAAGAGTCATGTGGATAGTCGAACTCATTCGTTCCATCTTTTTCTGCCTTTCAATTATGAACACAGTAGGCTTTCAATAATAGGGGAAAGATTTAAGGTATTAAGTTTCAAACATCTCTGCTTTTCAGTGAAGGTAAGAAATATAAAAGATGAAACATTTCCACTAGTAACCACTTCCTCTGTGAAAATCACAGCTGATATTGTAAGTTGAGATTTTCATCTGATAGAGGGAATGGGTGTCTTTTTTGAGGTATTGTTTCTTTGACTTTTTTTCAGAGCATGGTTCCCTGGATCTGTGAATTTAATTACATGCCTGTAAAAATCCATTCAATACACTTTCTGAATTTGAGCCATTTGCTTTTAAGACAATTTGTAGAATGTTCCTCATGTTTTAATTTGAAATGTGTCTTCCAGTCTGACCCTTTGCAGAAATCACAGTTTTAGAGGATTATAATAATGAAACATTCATACTGGAAAGCTAGCACAATAATTGGTATTAATTAAGGTAACTGCAGCTGTTTTCACTGTTTCAAGTATTTCCACATATGAAGAGCTTGTGAATTTTACATGTACAGGCAATTGTATGAATATAGTAAATGGATTTTATAGACACAACTTGTGTATGTGACTTATATATAACTATACAATATGTTATCTCTATTACATGTATCTTATCCATAAGATCTCCTATTATATTACATATATGACTGAAGTACAACTCGGTTGACACTTATCCATTTAGAACTTAAATTTAGTACAATTTAAGCCTTCAAATTTCAGCAACATCTTACACGTGTTAATGAAAAAGATAAGAAGAAAATTACACTACCATGTTGTTCTGTACTTTGTTGGATTTCTCACCAAGATCACATGACTTCTGTTTACATCAGTTCCCAGTGCCAAACAGGTCTGTCCTATCACTAGATAATAAGTTTTCTTGCTTCTAGAAGCATCATGGTTGTATTATACAAGACAACCACAAAAGAGTTTCATTCTTGATATCAATCAAACTCGATAATCATTCAGGTTGCATTATGGTGTTAGAACTCAGATTATTAAAGGAGTGGCCCTGATCTCCAGCTAAGTGTAAAATGCTATATTGCTTGCACAGTGTACTCCATCTAAGTGTAATATGCAAACATTTCCTCATCATTGGACATAAACTATATCATTAATTTCTCCAATTGGACATAAAAGTTTATGAGGTGATCAATAACGTAATCTATTTTAAACAAAATAATTTGATATTGCTATTTTACATATACCATCCAACGTTTTCATGGTTTTTATTTATCACCTACTTAGATATGAAAATTACTGATATGACATTTTCTGCACAGTTAAAGATTTTAAAAATTTAAAGAGTTACACATTTTTCATGTTGATTTTGAAACTGAAACCTTACATGTATATAATGTGTATGTACATAGTGCATATTATATACATATATGTATTGTCACCACAGTTTGTTCATACTCCAACAAAAGCAATTTACATGGTTCAAATTTCAATAACACTTTTTCATATAACATTGTTCCAGCTGTGTTTATCATTTTGTGAAAATATAATGAACTGGCTAAAATTTTTCCTCTATGAGTGGTCCTTGCTATCACATTGTTAAATACATATCTTCATATTATTTATTATGAAACATGCCAAATCCATATATATGATGCACACGTTCATTTAGATCAAAGAGAAGCGTTGAAAGAATGGATAACAAGAATGATAGAGGAGACCAGAGGTACGCACCTGCTTTTGCATTTGAAGTTCAACCCCCAACAGAAATTTATTTTGAAAACTGTTTCACATTTTAACTTGATTTTCCCCCATGGTTTAGCCTCAGGACTCGATCATAATGGTACAAATAAAAACCCATACAAAGCAAAAATTAAAAAAAGAAAGAACTCACAAGCATCCAAACTGAGAAATAGGCTACAGGCAGCAAGTTTCTAGAAGCAGGTGCCATGCTTTAAAACAAGCACTGAGCCTCACTGAGACTCTCAGTCAGCTCTGGCTAGACTGTATCTCTAGGCTCTCAACAAGACACACTTCCTCTCAGCTCCATGTGCAGTGAGCTGTGTTGGTAGCTTGGGGTGGCAATGGTGGCAATTAGATTTAAAAAACAAAAAGGTTACCAACCAGGTACGTTTAAAACACAAGCAAGCCCCTGCTCATACAGTCTTAGATTTCTAAATCTGTGCCATTTGTAATGTAGAGGACTTAAAAGAGAATTTGGAAATAAAAGAAGAACAGATAACTCTTGAAAGATCAGAAGACTCTTGCACAGTAGAAACTTTCTGTATAACTTTTGAGTGCCCTTAAATCATAATTACTAATAGCAAGCTGTACACTCGGCAGACTGTCATAGGAATAACAGTTTATCAATGCATAGTGTGTGTGGAGCACATTATAAGTAGTGAGAAATAGCTGAGGACCAGAAAAAGATGACCTAGTTTGCCGACTACTTCCGGTTTCAAAATGAGATTTTCCTGTTTGGACACGTCTTGATCGCACTCTTCCTCCAGGTCCATTCCCTCCGGTCGCACTTGCCTCACAGAATTCAATTCCAACACGCACATAAAAGATACACACAAAGAAACCGCACAGCAGCAACAGCAGCAATAATAACACAACTGGTGTGATAGAGTGCTTGTCAACCTAGCACAGCAAAGGCAGACACAGCCTAGCATGATGTATCAGTCTCAGGTGCCAGTGAAAGATTGGTTTATAAACAAGTGCAGCTCCTAGCTTCCACACCAGTATACCTGCATGTCTATATGTACACATACACACACACACACACACACACACACACACACACACACACACACAGAGTTAAAGAGTGCTGACTTATAAACAATAGATTCCATTATGAGATTTTTATACACACCTCAATTTGGTTGTTTCTTTTTCTCCTGTTCCTACCTCTTTTCTCTGCCTCTCTTTCTCCTCACTGTACCAAGATAATCCACGTATTTCCCTTTCTGATTTTCCCTGACTTTCACAGCTTCCTCCCTTTAATGTCCCCTTTTTCCTGTCTCCTGGGCCACTTTTCAGCTTCCTGTATGTTAATTACCTATATTTACTCTCACTGAATGCACATATTTAACATTTGGATACTAGAGTTTGCATATAAGATAGCATAGGCAGAATTCTTCTTTTTGAGACTCGGGCTCTTCCTATAGTATAATTTTTTTCAGTTTCCCATAAAATTCCTACAAAGAATTCCTACATTTTTCTACAAAAAATTATAATTTTATTTATTTGAGTTTTTTAAGATTAGTTTTAAAATTTGTATGTGCATGCTTTTTCAGGGTGGCATTTAAATTTTATTTATTTATTTATTTATTTATTTATTTATACTCATGGAACCAAACAAAGAGAGGCAGATGCTCTGCTCTGGAGCTGAAATGACAGGAGATTATGAGCTCAGGGATGTGGGTGCTGGGAACTAACACAGAGAAGGCAGAACTCTGGAAGGGGACTATTGACTTAATTATTTAAATTGGCCTCTGGCTCACCCGACTATCTAAACTACAGCAACTACAGTGGCTCTGCCTAGCTGAGCTGCCATGTTTCTTGGCCAGCAGCAGCTAGAACCAGCCCGACAGAAACACCAGCCCTGCCACCGACAAGACACCAGCATGGGAGATGGCTCTGCTAATCTTCCACGCTGTCTTCGAGAGGCTGGACATTGCCCTCACCATTCCACCATCCATGTGGGCCCAGTAAGAGAATGAGACTCTAACGCTTAAAGATTAATCAAAGGCTTTATATGTTTGGTAATGATTAATAACAAGATGCCCACTCAATCAGAGGTGTAACCCAATACCTGACCTAGATATACCAACTTACTTTTGACATCGGGAGAAGTGTGAACATCTGCCTCCATTTTCCATTCTCTCATTCTCCTCTTCTGTCTCCTAGCTCCTCCTCTTCCTTTTCCTCCTCTCTACCTTATTCCTCCTCTTCCTCTTCCTCTCCTAGCTCCTCTCACCTTAGCTCCTCCTACATATCACCCTTTCTGTTAAAATAAAAAAAAATTGTTTCTCTCAAAATACAATAGAGCATAACTACACTAATTTGTATCAGTAAGGTACAAGATGGACCTAATACCCAGTCCATCATTTTGTTGATTAAACAGAACCTCTATTATCTCTCCTAACTAAAAGACTTAGTTCTAAACCTGACTTATGTCCTGGCTTTAGAATGAATGTCAGCTGAAAACCATCCTCTCAAGTCTGTTGTCTCAAAGTAAATAGCCTGGGTTGGCTATGAGACTGTAAATCTTCAACCCCATCAGAAATCCAGAATGACTGAATTAACTGAAATTATGGGAAGCACAAAGCATAGCTTCTAAAACTTACCCAATTTATAGAGACCACTGAACACCTGGACAGTCCCTAAACCTCAAAAACGTTAGAGCATCCAATCTTCAGCCCTCTGGCCCAGGATCATCTGACAGACCTAGTAATGCAGAATTTTTAAGGGCTGATTACTCTTCTTGGCAGACATAATCAGTCAACTATTCTTAAGTATGTCCCTTTCTGGACAGTAAATAGTCTGTAGATGAAAAGAGGCAATTTTTGCCTAGTGGCTGCCTCACCACAACTGCAGTAACTCCAAAGATGCTCAATTTCTTCTTAGAATCCAAGACAGAGAAGCTGTCAGGAGCAGACAAGTCTCTAATCAAAATGAACATTAATACAGAAATGTGAGTAATGTCACTTCTGTGGACTTCTGATGTTTCTGAAAATCAACTATCTATGTAAAGTAATCTGGACTGTTGTCCATTAAGTCCTCTCCATTATTTCTAATTAAAATCTAGAAAACACCCTAACAATAAACTCAGAGCCATGCAATTGCTATAGGCCCTTAACTCACAGGATAATCACCTCAAATCAGTTAAAAAAGTTAAAGAAGGACTGGATCTAAGCCTTGTATTCCTAAATGTGTTATATAGGCACAATGCCTATGAGAGTAACAATAGTAATCTCACTTTTATATCAATAAGAAACTCATACCGATGAAAACTTTAAATATGAAATCAAAATAAATTTTGTACCATTTAAGAAATATAACTTTAGCTTAATAACAATTATACAGATTTCTACCAAATAGGTTATGGGTAAGTAATCAATCCTAGCTATTCCTCCCTGTTCCAATAAAACCATTACTTTTCCCTAGAAGGACAGCCTAATATTAACCACCTCAGTCCCCAAGCCCAGGGAATAGGGGCGCCGACTCTTCATTAACTTCTTCAAGCTGAATTTGGGCAATGAGATATTAGAAGAGGGATGGGGGGGGGGAGAGCAAGTTAATAAGCCTCTGACATCTGTGTCTTCACTGCATCCAGCTGAAATTCCAGGACATCAGAGGTTCGAGCAGGTCTGCTCAGCTTGCTTGATGAGTAGATACACCAAGGCTGTGTATTCTGCAATATACAATTCTCAAAACAAATTTTAGTATCAAGATAATTTTTGTTTGAATTCTGGAATCTAGTCTTCTGGAGGCCTGCCTCTGTCATGTCTAATCCATATAATTCCGGGAGGTAGAAATATCTTAATCGTCTCTTCTGAAAACACACAGACAAAAGCTTTTTCCCAAAACAACATTTCCTTGAGCCAGTAACCAGAAAAACCTTTATCTTGACCTCTTTCCCAGAGGAAAAATATAACCACAAAACTGAAAATCACACCCATCTTGAAAATAAAATCAACTTAATAACTAAAATATTGTATATGCCTATTCTTTAGGCCTTCCTTAGTTTGTCAAGCAGGAAAAGAACCCAGAATTCCTGTGGGGCCCACGTTAGACAGAACCTGAGTCTCCTATGAAGCCATATAACTTTATATCATCTCAATACACCTGATTTACACTATCTTTCTGTTTGGCTCTCTGCCAGAACAGTCTCTATTTATACACTATACTCTCTACTCTAGAGTCAGTGACAATTTTCCCTATTTTACCTAAAGTACTATATGTGCCTATTCTTAGGCTTTCCCTATTTTGCCAAGCAGGAAGTGAACTCAGAATTCCTTTGGGGCCCATGTTAGACAGAACCTGAATATCCTGTGAGGCAACAAAACTTTATGTCATCTGAATAAACCTGATTTACACTATCTTTCTGTTCAGCCCTCTGCCTAGAACAGTTTTTTATTTATACCACCTATCTGGCTCTGTACTCCATAGCAGCTTCCACTTGTACACTGTGCTCTTAACTCTAGAGCCAGTGACAAGTTTCCCTATCTAAGTTCCATTCCCACGTGATTTGGACAAATCTGTTTAAAAATCTTTCCTAAAAGCAAATAATCCCTATATTTTAACTTTATACTTAAATCAGTAACTGTTCCACAATGGAGGCTTGTTTATTTGACTCTCTTTGCTCACAGCAGCCTACAATTTCTCTCAGCAGAAGACCTACCTGCCAGAATTTTCTTTGTACACAGTTCTGGCACTGGAGACACGTGGCTCCTATCAGAGCCAATCAGAGCCAACCACTCACTCACTTTCTTTTTTTGAAAAAAAAAAATACAACTTTTACTCTCAGGTGAATAGACTTAAATTTCTAGTGAATTCGTGCCCGAAATTGGTGCGCCACTTTGTTGTTGTAATTATTTAAACTTGGCTTCCATTTTTTCCTTCTCTCCTTCTCTCCTGTCTTCTAGCTCCTCCTTTTCCTTTTCCTCCTCTCCTTCTTACTCCTCCTTTTCCTCTCCTAACTCCTCCCACCTTAGCTCCTCCTGCACGGGACAAAGAACCATATCGCTGAGCCACCTGTTGCTCCCTACCACAGTTTTCTTTTTGACTGTGTGAACTTTTACATTCTCATTACACATTGATTTGTTGGCAGACAGGCTGATTCCATTTCCCTGCTATTGACTAGAGAGCAGTAATAAACATGCTGCAGTCAGAAGCTGACAATGCCCATCAGTCTGTGAGGGAGCAGAGCCCTTATTCACTATTGTTGGTCAGAACATGAAATGAAGCATGTCAAAGCAATGTCAAGGCATCTGCAAAACAAAAACAAAACAAAGAAAATCAACCCCACCTACTCCAAATAGTTCTAATGTATGACGGCTACAGTACTTCTGGTCATACAAACAGAGGACTCTACATTCTACTAGGACTCATCTATGCTTTTGCTGCCCGCCCCCCCCTCCACTTTATGTTCTTTTAACCATCTATTTCAAATATTACAGCACCGTTGTCCTTGACTGCTGAGTGATCAAGGCATCTTTTAACCTTCTGCATTGTAATGTGTATGTCCATATAAATTTAAAAATTACTGTAAACTTTATCACAAATTTTAGAAAAAGTTTATGAAGAGATAAAGAGAACTCTCTATTGGTTTATATTTCCCATTTGTTAATTATTTTAATATATATTTGAATTTACTTTAGCAAAGCCTTATTCCAAGTTAAAAGGTCTTTTTTCAGGAATGAATCAAGTTGTCTTTGTTCAACTGAAATCACCAACATGAATCCCAGTGAATGTCAAACCACTTGTTAAGCAATGAATTCAAATAAGAACCCATTACATTATCATGTTTTATTTGCAAGTTTGTGAAAAGAATTCACATTATCATTTACTCAGTTCCAAGGTTTTGAGGATGTATTTGATCTGATCACTTATAAGAAGTAATCAGACTATAAGAACTTTGAAGAATTACATGGCTTTCAGCACAGTGTTTTATTTGCTTAGACCAAAATTGGATTTTAAACTTGATTTGGCTTTTACAATTAGACTAATATATAACTCTAAGAGACTTCAATTACTCTATCAGAGTGTTCAATTTGAAAACTATGTTAAATACATTTACGTGATGAATCTCTGAGTGCCTTGTACTTTCAGAACAGATGATGTCACAGTGTGCTTATTTTCCCTCTCTTCCAGGAATAACAACAACAAAAAATGTATTTTAACTTTTCTCACCCAGTTTTATGTAGAGGAACTTTGGTGAACATTACTAAGGTCATGTGTTCCAAGATTTCTATTTTGAACTGATTAATAGATTGTCTACTAGGTAGGTCTGAATCATATTGATTTTAATTAATTTAACATGAAAACATTGCCTGCTTTTTACCATTTCTGTAAATGTTAAGCATGGTTATTCACATTCATATCTTTTCTCTTATTACCTAGGGTGTCTTAAAATAAGCAGTAGGGAATAATTTTCTTAAATAATTTAATTTGTTACATTCAACTTCATCCAAAGCAATTTCCTAAGTCCCTTTCGAATAAAATTGTCTACTTAGGCTTATTTTGGAATTATAGAAAATTGCAGATGGGAACAAATTAAAAAAGAAGATTAAGAGATTAGAGTAGGATGGATCTGGAGAGAGGGGGGTGTGCAGACACGATGGCATGAATGCAGAGTGACGGTAAGAACACAGTTGAAGGAAAAGAATCTTAAAACTCATTGCTTTCCCTCAGGGCATCATTTTCAAAGTACCACAGAAAGAGAGCATCTGTAATTACAGCACACCATAAAAAGATGTACACTGAGCAGTTTACATACGTAATGGAGTCTGTAAGATGCCAATGCACTTCCGGTTTCCTTCCTAAGCTTTACAGAAACACAACAGTGTTATTACCTAAGGCTTGATCCTTTCCTGGAAGAGGAATCAGCCTGATTATTGGTCATCTCTCCTAAGCAAATTGCATTCAGACTTATCTGACCTGACTGCAGTCTGTTTTCATTAAGCGTAATCATAAATATTAAATATTAAATATTTTATACAGACAACTGTATTAAATATTTTATATACAGCACTTAAAGATTGTTGTCAGTATGAGTACCTTCATTATGGAATGCCGAGAATCAAATCAGTTGAAAGCAACACATACTACAGTCATTTTTAACTGAATATAATGTAAAATACCATGGTCTTCAGAGAATGGATAAATAAAAATCTGATAAATCTCAAAGTGGTCACTAATTCTTGAGATTCTTGGTGATCCTAAATGATAATTATAAACACCCCGAGCAACCTTATACATTTATTATCTTCTGGCTTTTAGACTAAAAACAATTCTGTTCTCAGGGCTACTATATTGTTAAATCTCCTACGACATTTCCAGGTACTAAGACAAGTGCAAAATTATTTTAATAATAATGCATGGGAGTAGGTAAGATAACTGAATGGGCATGGGCCTTTGTCACGAAGCCTGATGGCCCAAGTTCCGTTTTCAGAACTCACATGGTGGAAAAAGAGCCAACTGTCATGAGGTATCCTCTGACCTTCACATATGTCAGAGTGTCCCTTATATAGCTTATTTGTATACATTGATTAAATATTTTTATTACTGTTATTTATGATGTCTGTAATCAAATTTAATTTAAATTGTCTAGGTAGTTCAGCCTGCAATGCGATGTGATGTGGTATAGAGTTAGTCAACTGTTTTGTTGGTAGTTATCGTCTCACTGAAACTGTAAATGATTTGTATATGTTTACTCAACCCATTCATCTCACAGTTCATTGATACATACTAACTACTTTTTAAGTAGAGTGATGCTCAGTGGGTGTTTAACAATGATATCAATGTAACGTGGTAGAAGAGCATTGTTGAGTGGAGGTAGATGCTGTGACCTTCAGTATGTGTTACAAAGCTATCAGCCTTTCCTCTGATCCACACAAGTTTTCTAGAGAAATTCAGGGCTGAAGATGTTGCAGAAGCTAAGATATATGTCTAAATGCAGGACTGAAGGGGTAGAGAAATGTCTAAAAAGCTAAGATCTCTATCTCGTGTGTAGATGTCCTGAGTCCAGTTTCTAGAACCGATATTGGGTAACTTACAACCCCATGTAACACCAGATACTGGGTGTTCTGGTGCCTCTTTATATACCTGGACACACACGAAGACAGAAGACATACACACAATTAAAAATAAAAAACAAATCCTTTAAAAAAGGACTAGAGGTCTCACTACTGACAGGTATTTGTATTAAAAAGTAAAGCAAGGTAAACAGCTGACCTTTATATAATACCTACTGAGCTTTAGATCTTGGTTCACAATCTAAAACCATAGTTTACAGAGGCCTAGGTAAATTATTTGTATATTTTTACTCAACCCATTCATCTTTTTATGGGTCAAGGAGGTCTGTAGACTCACTAGTGAACAAGGTATGCCTCTATTCTCAAAGTGGTTTGTTAATCAAGTATATGCAATACATTTTCCAAGCAGACATATCCCAATACTTATTGAATATTTTGATTTGATTTAAGCAAATGGTAATGTCTAATAATGAGTTTTTGAAGAATCACAATAAAAGGAACAAGATAGCAAAATTTAAATCTCTTAGAGTCTAAAAGACGTAAGGATGATGTATTTACATGTCTGTACGTAAAATAGATCAGATCACACATTCCATTGATGATAGTGAATCTTCCATTGTATTCAGCTACAATCCCAATTATACTGAGAAGTGAACATTCTGCTCCAAAGCAACTATCTGTTGGAATATTATTATATTCTGAGCACAAATTTCCACTAACAACACCTTGTGATGTTCTCTGATGACCTATGATCTCTGTCAAAATCTGAGATAATACAGAATCATTACACACCATGTGGAAACACCGAGTGGCTCTATCAAAGAGATAATACATGTGTAGGTTTAAAGATGATGAGAAAAATTTAATTTTGTCTAAAAGCAGCAATCAGGACCAATTGGCTGCAGAGCATGAAAGTCCTCCTGTTCTCCAGAGTGTCTTTTTCTGGGCTACTTCTTTCTGAAGATAAAAGACATATCTGTAATGCATTCAAATTCTTCTACTTCCACTAATCCAAGAAATTCTTTTAAAGCTTTGTTACTATGTTATCTATAGTCTACCCATTCTTTCTCTAACAGTGTAACATAAATCTCATTTGTCAGGTAAGTACGTAAAACGAATTCAAGTTAATGATTGGGATAGGGTAGAGTAAGTAGGAAAAAGAAATCCTTAGGGCATCTTATGAAGAGTTGGCTCTCCAGCTTTGCACTCCACTCTTCCCTCTTCCTCTTCCACTATCATTCTTCTTTCTTATTGTTGTTCTAAAACTTCTTTGATTTCCATCAAAATCTGGGACATTAAAAAATGAGTCACAGAGTAAAAATATCCTTAATTCTATCTCTTGCATTTAAGTGTTGACGATGGTTTACGAATTTGATTGATGTAGAACATTTAATCAGTGGCCACATCCTGTTGATCGAGAACCTTTGCTTTCATATGTTATTATAAAATGAAACTTCAAAAGCAACAAAATGAGAGGACTGTGTTTGTTACGCAACATAGTGGAAGCACTTTCCTCTCTGGTCAAAAGCAACATGTGATTGAATCGCAGTTACAAGGTCAACTTCTCCCCAGCGGCCCAAATCAGTTCTGATAGGAAGAGCTGAGAGCAGACAAGATTAAGCCCTGATGGCTGCTTTAGGGATGAGATGCTTTTAAATCAGTGTCCACAAATCCTCCACAAACACATCTGCCAAGGCCCAGACTCCACTGACATCAGGGGCTCACTCTAAACTCAAATGTACCTCATTAAGTATTTCTCTTTAAAGCAATCACAGACTCTCCACAGTCTGTGCAGAAGGGTTTTAAGGGTTTTAATGATCTGTTTCTAAAAAGTTCTTTGATGTCCAGGAGTTTCTTCAAATAAAATCATTTAAAATTAATTGGAAATGAAATTTACTAAAGGCAAATGTTCACACAAATCAATTAGCTCAGGTTTGATATTGAAAGCCAAGGCCACAATTTTCAAACACAGTGTAAACTTAGGAAATTATATGTCTCTTTTCCTTCCATGGAATGAAGTATTTGGAACACCAGCATAATCCAGTATGGTATAATTAAACTGAGAATCTCAAATGGAAAGAGTTCTTGCAACCTTGTATTTATTGATTTCTAACACACAACTTGTAAATTCTCTTCCAAATGATGTTGGTTGATAAGGTTTTCATTCTTGAAGTGGAAATGGTCATCAAGAGTGAGTAAAAGGGACTTGTGACACCCTGGGGTTGTGGAGCCTGTGGCACACTCAGATAAGGAACACTGTAGAGTGTTTGTTTAGCCAGCCTCTGGGATGGGGGAAGGGAAGCCTTGTAGGTATAGGTTGCAAATTTCAAGAATTTCTCTTTACTAATAAAAATATTATAAGATGTAGATTTGTTAATTTTTATTTTGTGTGCATGAGTCATTTGCTTGTATGTATTTAGCTGTACCACCTGTATATCTGGTCCCTTAGAAGGAAAAGAGGGCATAACATTCCTTAAAACTGGAATTGAGCCATCACATGGGTGGTGGGCACCAAACTTGGGTTTGCTGAAACAGCAGCAAGTACTCTTAACCATCTGAGCCATCTCTTCAGCCCTAAAGGTGTGTTTGCTGAAGTGTTGCAGTAGGGGCATAGAATAGCATGCCAGTCTGATGGTGTTTTACCTGCCTTTTCCCTTTAACCAGGCCTTCTTTGTCACTGTGTCTTTTGTGAGAATTTCTTTCCTCCTTTGAGCAAACAATTATTCTCAGGTGTTGGCAATTTTGAAAGCTTAGTGGCTACCCATTCTGTTCCAGGAATGTTGTAATATTGGTTTTTTAAATACATGTTCCTATAATTTCTCTTCATCCTCTACCATCCTAGATAGGATTAGAGACATGGTCTGGACAACACTTGTCTGAAATTAACAGGTAGTAATGAATATATTTATGCAAGTGACTGCATGTGGAAATACTTGTGGGATAGATAGAAAACAATCAGACCACCATTTCAATATCATCTAGTATGAATGGACTAAATACTCAGATCAGAAGGGAGGGATTCCTGAACTAGACTGAACAGGTATGAGTGAAGAATTACAGGATTCAAAGGTCAACATTGGAATAAGAAATTTAGTGGGACTTTCAGGAGCATTAGCTCTTCCATTTGTGATAATAGGAAAAGTAACAATAAGATGACAACTACCAGATAATTACATACACACTTACGTATGTGTTGAATGAATGACAGCTCAGTGAATGTGACAATATGATTATATTTCAATATGATGTACTGTTATATTTCAATATGATACTATACGGAAAAATTATGTTACCTCCACAAATAAAGTCAAATTCTTGGTGAACATTTGTTGCTGTTGTTTTGTTTGTTGTTGATCACTTCTTATTACCAAAGATAATGTCAGACAGTGAAATCTGGGAAATAACCAAAAGT
Source organism: Grammomys surdaster (assembly GCF_004785775.1). Lineage (NCBI taxonomy): Eukaryota > Metazoa > Chordata > Mammalia > Rodentia > Muridae > Grammomys > Grammomys surdaster. The sequence goes on from NW_021620926.1 coordinate 2,729,806, forward strand.
GAAAAGGACTTTTCTATACTGGTAATATGTCCCGATTCTGGACTTAGTGGAGAACACATTATTTTCCCAGCAAGAGTCCAAGAGGACAACAAAGCTCCTGCAGAGACATTCACAGGCTCCTGCACATGCAGAGTTGAGCTCCACTCAATACAGGCAGTGTCTCCAGCAGTGCACATATTTCTGGTACAGAAGGAAATCAGAATCAGTGCCTCCAGAAAAAAGGGAGCCGGCACTATGGACTTGACCCGCAGCTTTCAATATTCCTTACTGCAACTGTCCAGACTCAGCCACTCCTTGCTGTCTAGGGAGCCAAATTCCACAGGAGGAAAGCAAAGAGCCTATTTGAAATCTTGGAATATTTTGAATAGGATTTTTTTTCCTAGTACCATGGTTTTATTTCCTCCCCCTAAACAAACAAGATACTTAAATTATTATCTTAGGAGAAAAGAAAATAGTTTTTCAATGGTTGGCAACCAGTAGCCATAATCTTAGCAAACACTTTTGTTTAATAACTCGGCTTCATAAACTCTAAACCTAAAAGAACCTTCTTTAGAAATGGCTGACAAGGAACCCTGCCCCTCGACAAGGCCCACACCAAGGTATAGGGAGCCTGGCACAGGTGATGTAAAACACTCCTGGTGTGACCTCATACATCCAGAGAGCCCAGGGCCCACTAGGATGAACAAGTAAGTTGTGGAAAGAGAAGCAGAAAAGTGTGAGCACGATGAAGAGAGGCAGTACTGGAGACTAGAGGGTAGTGAGGAACAGTCTGATGGGAGTAGCAGGGAATGTCATCATGTGAGGCCATGAAACAGTTCTGGTCTGCTTCTCCAACGAACACTAAGTCTGAGTCTGCTCCCACCAAAGGCCATGGGTAGTCTGTCCCTGGGCTCTCAACTGGGGCCATGTTAATGTCTGAGGGCTGAGCAGAGCTGGGCCAGCCTCACATTGGCTGCAGCACTGGAGAGCTGGCCACACTCCTCACCTGACTATCATGTGAGAGCTGTCCTTGAGGGGAATGAAGGCAAGATAGTTGGCCCCACCCCACATCTGCTGCAGCACCCAGAAGAGCAGACTATGCTCCTCACCTGGATAGCATAGTAGAGCTGGCACAGGTGGGATTGCTGGCCCTACCCCTAGCCTGGGTCCTGCTAGAGACCTAGCCCAGGTGACATGGAAGAGCTGACTTCATGGTGTGGGTATGGGCATGGGCATGGGCGTGGGCGTGGGCATGGGTGTGGGCATTGCAATAATCATTTGCAAGAAAATCTGTGGAAAAGGGGGTATATTGTGTGACACACCTAAGTGACACACCACAGGGTATACTGAGTAATACAACATGATACACCACAGCTTCTCGGGCAAGATTTCTTAGTTTGCTTGTTTTTCTTTTGAGGTGGGCAGAGGTTTCAAGGGCAGAAAGCCACTATGGAGGGATGAGAAGATGACTGGGATTGGAGTCCATGATGTGAAATTCACAAAGAATCAATAATCTTTTTGTTGTTGATGTTTTTTAAAGGCTGACAAAATTCTAGATTTTCAAGTTGGGTTAGTGAGCAGAAAATATGTTTTTAGTATCACACTTTCTCTTCAATGTGTTTTCTGTATCTCTTCAATTTAGCTGTGTATGGCATTCATCTTTATTTTTCTATTTTAAGTATACGAGTGCTTGGTCTGCATGTACATCTGTGGACTACATGCATGCCTGGTGCCTACAGAAGCCAGAAGAGGGTACTGGATCTGTAAACTGGGGTTACAGAAGATTGTGAGCCACCATATATTGAACCTGGGCCCTCTGCAAGAGCAGCTAGTACTTGTAACTTTCTTTAGCCGCAGGAACCCAGGGCTTCATTTATGACTGACAGGTACTCTGCCAAATTAACCCACATTTGTAGCTCTTGTTCTCTTCTTTAAATATGCCTTAGTAGGGTTTAAAGATTTATGACAAAAGATATACAAAGTATTTTAAAATTTATTTTTATTTTATTTTGTGTATATGGGTGTTTTGCCTGTATGTATGTCTATGTATCACTTGTATTTTGTGTGTGTGTACTTCTGGAACCCAGAGAGAGTGGAAATCATCTGGAACTGGAGTTACAGATAGTTATGAGAGTGCTGTGGGTATTAGGAATCCAACCCGAGTCCCCTGGAATAGCAGTCAGTACTCTCAAGAGCTGAGCCATATTCCTAGTCCCAGTATAATAATTTTTAAAATACAAATACTTTGAATCTTATAACATTAGATGGTAAGAATACTAGCAAGTTTTATGATTATATTAGGGTATAGTATATTAGGATATGGATATATTAGGATATAGGTCTCTATCATTCTCTCTTAAGTTATTTTTATTTATATTTGTGCCAGGTCAAAAGTAATATACTGTTCTTAATGTTTATTTAATACATTTACTTATTTTCTACCTTAGTTATTTATAAGTGTGTGTGTGTGTGTGTGTGTGTGTGTGTGTGTGTGTGTGTGTGACAACCCTGATGAACCTCATTTAGTTTACAAAGTTAAGCTGGGTGGTAGCATTTTGCTCTTCTGTTCTTGATTGTGGAGTATAAATACTACATATTTTTAAGGGTGCTGTAACACTCCCTTAGTGATTTCAGAAGGCCACTGTGCAGATAGTATCTTCTGAAATCTTGAACCGAACGTGATCTCTCTCCAGATTTTTTTTAGCAAAAGGGGTCCCAGGCTATTGCCAAGGATATTGGTAACTCTCCAAAACCTGACAATAAGGCCTCATTGCTGAAAGCAACACCTATACAACACTTTCAACACAATAGTGTTGTCTATACAGGGCCCTCATCCATATAGGCTAATGTCTTTAATACAGAAACCTATTCTTCAAGCTGCCACAGGACAAAGATAAGCAGAAACACAGCTAAAAATTCTTTCTTATAAGAGTTGCCTGTATTCAAGGTATGCTGGTGCAATAGTGATAAAAACACTTGTGTGTATAACCAAACAATACCTGACTTACACTAAGGACCACTTCAGGAGATGGAACCCCTATTTAATGCTGCTTGGTGAACAAGAACCTGAGACTAGGTAGGCCAGGGACATATGGGAAAACCAAATAATACTCTTCTACTAAATGAATGTAGGAAGAAAAGCCTAATGATAACCTGTTATATGCATAGATTCATGTCTTGTTTAGCCATCATCAGAGAGGCTTCCTACAGCAGATGAAAATAAACACAGAGACCCATAGCCAGACAATATGCAAAGAGTGAGAGACCTTTGAAGATTCATCTGTAAATGGGATATCTCAATTTAATCCTTCCCTTCAGGGATCAGGGAACTATGTGGAAGAGGAGGCAGTAGGAGGGTAAGAGCCACAGGGGAAGGAAGAGACTAAAGAATCAAAGCTTTCTAGGTACAGCAGGGCTGGAGTATGCCTGAACTTATGGAGACAGAGGCAGCCTGCACAGGACTTGCACAGGTCTGCACCTGTGAAGAGAAGTGCAAACATGCTCCCATCTCTAATCCAGAAGCAATCTCTAATTAATAAATACTTGCAAATAAAAAACTAATTTTACTCCATGGGAGTCTTACTGGGAAAACAAACCACTCTTAAGGGTTATTTCCATGCCCAGCAATAGAGAATGAGTTCAACAGCATCTTAGTGGTTCTTTGTCTCATAATTTTGAGTAGAGCATCTTCCCCTACCTTATAGGTCCTTTGTGTATACATTAAAGCTTCCAGATTTGAGTTATTATGGGATTTCTGTATGTGTGCATATGTGCCTCCTTGCTTCTACATGTGCTTCAGATGCTTTCTCTTTGACTCTTTTCTTGTTCGGTTGTTATGTCATACTCTGATTTGTTTGTTTTTGATTTATCTCATTTTATTAACATTATTCCTTAGATTCCTGTTTCTTTTCTAAAGAGAGAGAGAGAAAGAGTCTGGACCTGCATAGGAAGTGAAGAGCTAGGAGAAACATTGGGAGGGGATATCATATCAGAATATATTCTATGAAAAAAAAATCCATTTTTAATAAAATAAAAAAGAGAGAAACAGCTGAGTAAGAGCCTGATAGAATTCCTCCAAGAAAATAAAAATGAAATATTGATATATATTGTAGCATCAAGGAGCTTTGGCAGCATCTAAAGCAGCAGAAGCTAGTCAAAATCAGTATGTATTTTATAGCTATATTTTCAAAAGTTTCCCATGACTAGAAAATGTGTGGGGATACAAAGTAAATTTGTGTTTGCTCAGGTGAGAATGTTTTCCAGTTCATGATAATGGAGGGATAGATAGAAGGATGACTCAAGATTTAGAGTTTCTCTTTGTTCTAAAGAAACTGTTCTAAAAGTGGTGGCGATTATGACAGCATGATTCTGGGACTGTAACAAATAAGTTACACTTAAGTATATGTGAACTAAGATAATTGTATACAATATGAAGTAAACTTTAGGAAATCTAATAAGGATCATGAGAGAGTGTATTAAGAACTGGGGAAATTTGAATGAGTTTTTGTCATAGTCTTGGGCATATGAAAATTCAAGATTTGAGCTCTCAGAATCCGTCTCTAGCGAGCTGCTTCCACCCATGCTTCCTCATCTCATCCTTCTGGAATGAACCTGAATACATTCTGCCTTCTATAAATTGATCATGTTGTCTTATCATAGTAGCAGCAACAACAACAATAACAGCAACGATAAGAACAAAAAACCTAGTTCAACCACCAAGGTTTTACACAGGGGATTCTTGTGTGTATGTCAATAAAGATTTTCTATATGAGGAGGCCATCAGACAGAGAAGAGAATATGTTTCTATTAGCCCAAGAGGTCTGATGAAATTGGGGGATAAGTTCTCTACACTCATCAGAAATGTGTTACATGAAACCTAGGCAATGTTTTTAATGTCTCCACTCATTTCTGGTCAATGGTATAAGTTTAATATGAGAGATGCTGTGAAGTAGTGGTTTTAGCAGTCTTGATTTACATTCCTACAACACGAGGATTCTTTACATAACAATAAGATTCTTTACAATTCATGTTTGGAACTTGAAGAGAATAGATAAAGCTCTAAGCACACCACTTTGTCTTTATTGGCCCTTAATTTAAAAGGAACAAGCCATTCCCAGAGATCTTGTACCTTTCCTTGAAATATTTTCAGGCAGGAGCTCCATGGCCTCCTACGAGGGCTTGCCTCCTTAGAGCAAGTGATCCTGTGTGACTTTAGGAGGTAGTTTGAGTATTGTTTTTCACTGTGTGCTATGCTCTCCCAACACCATAATTATTGGGATACTAGGAAATTAACACCCTCGTATCAATTTAGGTGGGAAAAATAGTAGTAGATCCTCATCAATAAGATTCTATTTACTTTGAATTTCTGATACAAATCACAGTCTCAGTAACAATTCAACAAAGAGGAGTGGGTGGAAGAGATGGCTCAGGGTTTAAGAGTATGTACTGCTTATGCAGAGAACCCAAGTTTGGTTCCCCCAGCAACATCAGGTGGTCCACAACTACCTTACCTCTAGTTTCAGCTAATCAAACTGTCTCTTCTGTCTTCCATGGGTATCTTTGTCCACATACACATACTTCCACGTAGACATTTGCATAATTAAAAGGAAAACAAACATTTTAAAAAAATCAGCAAGTAGTCACAGCCATTTCAATACTACATGATGGGGGTTTATTATGTGAACCTGACTTGTATAGTGGTAAACAGAGGTGGTAAGTGGGTGTTCAGACAGAGAAGATAAAGGATTGGGTAGCCTCTCTCCCCATTCTTCCTGACAGGTTTAGATAGGATATAAATGGTGTGGAAAGGCCAGAGCTCCATGGCCACCTAGATGGAAATGATGAATGGAGATAACACACACATTCATGAGAGTTTTTGCACCTGGATGACCATAGACTTATGCTCATCCCAGTATTGCTATTACTCAAGTAGGACAGAGAGTGGGACTAGCAAGGCAGCAGAAGAAAGATGAAAAGAATTAGTAAACAGAATTTCAGGATTGACATTAGTATAATCCAGCACATTTTCAGTGTGAATCATTAGCCACAGTGGTCTCCAGAAGAGTAAGGTCAGCAGGTCAGAGAAGAGGGAATCAACAAAAGGCTTCAGCAGCTGTACTGTGCCATTGTGCAAAGCCCCATGCTCTCTGTAGTCAACAGTTTCTTTGGTCTGCCCTTGAATATGCAAGCACTATTTTTAGTTGTGTCACATACATTCTGGGTGAGACCTTAGAAGATAAAGTCTTAACATATATCCGGTAGTTTGATGAATGAACTCATAGGGGAATGAATGAGGATTTTGTTTTCTAAGTTATGTTTCTCCTCTCTGACCTCATCCGGGTTATTTTTCCATTTCGGACTGTTGCTGCATACACTCGAACTGAGAGACTGGAGCCCCCTGTAGCTAATGCACAATGAGGAAAGAAAGAAACAAAGTCAAGAGCTTTATGATTGAGGTGGAGATTCAAGAGACCATACAGATTAAAAATAGTGCTTCCCTCAAGTGGAAATATCACAAGCTCTGTATTAAAGGAAAAGTGACTCCTCCTTACCCACAGTAAAGAAGTGGCCACCAGAAATATACTTATAGCTGTGGAAGGAGACAAAGTAGACATGGATGATCCATGTTGACTTATTTATCTTCTCTCTTGGTCACTTTTCATGTGCTGTGGTCTGAAGGTTGGTGTCACACTTCACCCCTCCTTACATTTATATTTCTAAATCCTAACCCTCAGAAGTAGGCTCCTTACATGTTGATCAGATCCTGAGAATAGATCACTGAGGACCACAGTATCCATATTAAAACAACTTGGGGGAGGACTCCACCGTTTCTACTTGTGAGGTTATTCTATGAAGCCAGACATCTATGAACTAGTGAGAATCTTTACTCAGGACTACTGGCACCTTTATGTGCTAGTCAGCCTGCAGACTTGTTAGGAATACATTTCTGTTCCTTGCAAACCACCATGTCTGTAGTTCTTTTGTTATGCTAATTTTGGTTGACAGGCAAAGCTTCTTGGTGAGAAAAACCTTTCATCCTTATAATTTAAGACTAAAAGAGTTAATAGAAATTACCCAAAATTAGGATTTCTAAGGCATCTAAATTTGTACAGGCCGTAAGACTTATAATAAGAGAAACTCTACGATAACTAATACAAGATTGTGGCTAAAATGAAGTGTTTTGTGGCTGGAGACTCAACTCAAGAAGTGACTAGCTCATTGCACAGACAGAAGAATCTGGGTTTAGGTCCCCAACTCCCACAAAAACCAGGTGAAAGGACAGATGACTGTCCCTATGTTCCAGAGTCAGGATCAAGGGATCCTTGGTGCAAGCTGACAAACCAGACTGGATGAACTGGTGCTCTCATGGAAATCAGAGACAGTTCCCACCTCAGGAAATGAAGTAGAGAGTGACCAAGGATGGTATCTGTGGTGGCTCTTCCTGGTGGTCAACTTGCCTATATCTGGAATGAACTACAATCCAGAATTGGAAGGCTCACCTGTGATCCTGATCTTGAGGCATAGTAGCTATGAACAGATTAGGCCCAGGCAATATAGTACATGTTTTTAATCCCAGAAGACTAAGGCATGTCCCAGATCCAGGAGTGTTGGTACACATCTTTAATCTCGGTCACACCTTCTCCTGGAGACCTACATAAGGACATTAGAAGAAGAAAGACTCTTCTTTGCCTGCTTGCCTTGTTGGGCTGAGCAACTACTAGATCCGTAGACTTCCATTTACAGCTGCTGCTGACCATTGTTGGGGAATTGGACCACAGACTGTAAGTCCTCAACAAATTCCCTTACTATATAGAGACTGCCCATAAGTTCTGAGACTCTAGAGAACCCTGACTAATACAGTATCTGATGCTAACCTCCAGCCTTTTCACTGCATGTAGGACAGTTACATGGAATGGCACCAGCATGAACCACCACACATTGAAGCATGCATACTCACCACGTACAAATTCTCAAAAACCTTCATTGTTTTAGTAACATAAATAAAAATTTAAAATAAAAATGTAACAAATCCTGGCTTTTCCATAAATCAGAATCATGTTATGAACACAGACTTATGGATTTTCCTGCTTGGGGCTTTACTTACGTAATTTAGTTGCCACAGTTTTGACATACAATTTTGCTACATTATTTTTTTTTTTATGAAGAAGACAAATGATTTTGTTTTACTTAACAAATTGACTGTAATTTGTTTTTGTTGCTGAGAATTCAAAATTGGTATAGTATCATTTCAATTTTCAAAATATGTCATATTTGAAAAAAGTCCATTTTTTTCCCTTCCACAGAGCTTTAGGATTTGTTGGGGCCATTTATAAACCCAGAATGTGCCAAATATTCTTAAGCATTAACTGGTGTTTTGAACTGATAATATACATGAATCCATTTATCATAAATAGACACACTATGGTAGCTTAATTGTGAGTTTTATAATGATATTGGTAATATTTCATGGAAAAATCAACAGTCTTCATTAATTACCTTATCAAGTAATTGAAAAGCTGTTCATTCTGTTTAAAACTTTTCATGATCTTAATTTCACGTTTGATATAATGTGATTTTTTTTGCTCAGTTTTTTTGTTACACTGACATAATTTTAATAATCTTATTAATACTTTTGCTAGATATTTGATTCATGTCACTCACATTTTCCAAAGCCTTCATCAATGGTCAATTTATTTGTTTGTTTAATGTGTAACATTCAGATTGAATTCAAGGCCTTACACATGACAATCAATTTTATCTTTACATAGCTATATCCCCAGCTACATAAGCTGATTTTCAAAAGACAAAAATGAGTAATGTCCATATGTAAAGGAAGGATCTGCAAAATCTTTACACTGAAACACTCAAATATCATTTTCAAAATGTAAATGATGGACTTGAATATCATCAACCTTCTCATCAGCTTCAGCATCTCAATCCTGTCCAGCTTCTCACTCAATGATTTAAAACAGAGCTTAGCGTGCCTTGCAGTTCATAACAGCTCCATAGAACGCAGCCCATCTTGTCACATTTAGACTCAGAAACAAAATCAAACAAAATGAATAAATGAAAAACTCCAAGAAGCCATTATATTATTTAACAAATAAGATAAGCCAAGATATTTAACAAATAAAAACTCAAAGGAAATATGTAAGGACTGAAAAAAGTAAAGCAATCAAACTTTGACCCTAGGGACCATGGTTTCATAAAAATGTTTCCCAGAGATTTTTAAGTGTTGCACAATGTGTGCTATATAAATGTCTAGACTCTAGTTTTACTTTGTCAGATGCTGTCACCAGTATATGGTCCTAATGAAGAAGTTAACAATCATATACTGAATTTTATGCTGTCATTGAACTGCACTGTGATTATGAGTTATCTGTGCCAAAAAATTTATTATAGAATTTACAGTGAAGTTATATTTAATGTCCAGGTTATTTATATGTTTGTTACTTTATTTTTCTCAGGGTTTCAAATTTGTTTTGATCAAATCTTAAGGAAAATGAATTACATTTCTTTCCAACTTAATACTTTCCTAAGTGTCTTTTGTTAAACAAATTAACACAGCAATTAATTTGACCTAGACTAGAAAATTTTTATTATTCTAAGTTTGAAACATTTTTAATTACTTTTATTAGGATGTATTTTTTAACTTCAAAATGAGATTAATATTATTATTTTTAAAACACTTAAAACAACACTACCTTTACTCATGACTTTAATACATTATAGTGTTTTTTATTGATTTTGGATCAAATTGAAAAGCCCATTACAGTGGCTTGTGGTATATGTTTCAGAGTTTTCAATATATCAATCAAAATATTTGAGTTGAGCAGCTTTAATTATGCTAAAATATTTTTAAAATAAAATGTTTGAATCTCTAGTATTATTTTAAAATTTTTAAACCATTTGCTAGAGAGTAAGTATCTCTTTTATTCATAGTGAATTCTATTTATCTTGATGTAATATTCTTGGAATGTGGATTTTGCAAGCTTTTTTATTTAAGTAGTGTTGAAGAAAAGTATTTTTGAATGCAGTGGGTCAGAGTCAAACATCCCATGGTCTTTAATTAAGTCAATGAATTTGTCAAAATGAAAACAGTAGATGGAACTGGAGATCATCATGTCAAATAAGATAAGCCAAGCACAGAAACACAGTCTATGACCTTTCTTCTGTATAGACTATAAGTACGCTGGGGTTCACAGAAATGATGATTATACAGAGGGTGCCAATACCAAGTGGCTAGGAAGAGGAGGTGGGAGAGAAAAATGAAGGGAATGGGCCATGGGCTTCAATTCACCATTAGATAGAAGAGAGACACTCTAGTGTGCCATTATTATACAATACAGTGAGGTATAACCATAGACTTCAATTTACCATTAGATAGAAGAGAGACACTCTAGTGTGCCATTATTATACAATACAGTGAGGTATAACCATAGACTTCAATTTACCATTAAATAGAAGATAGACACTCTGGTGTGCCATTGCTGTACAGTAGGGTGAGGTATAACCATGGATCTCAATTTACCATCAGATAGAATAGAGACACTCTCATGTCTTATTGCTATACATTAGGGTGGGATACAATGATAACAAATAGTAATAATATTCAATCTATTTTTTTAAAGTTTGGAAAAAGGATTTAAAATTTTTACATAAATAAATAAATACTAAATTCTTGAGGATTTAGACATGAATCCCCAGGATTAACATTATACATATTTCAAAATGCCACAAAATACTCCCTGAATGTGTATAATTTTACATTCTTATGTATTGGTCACAAACATAAATTTAAATTTTGAAATAGTAAAATGAAACCGATTTTCCCCATATCACTTTTGATGTCTGACGTCAACCGAAGTAATTCAGTTTACAGTTTCATAATCTCAGTTTGTTCCCTGTTGGGAGAACGGAGCTTTCTGATCTTTCATCCATCTTCTTTGACTACTGTGAATGTGCCTTTGCCTTCATCATCTTTACCTGCATGTTCACTGTCGCTGTTGCCATTATGTACTGAGAGATGCTGCTCTCCGCCTTCGTCTTTCTCATAATGTTTTTGGGCTTCCATTGGGACATGGTCGGCTAACACATTTGAGTTTTAATAGAAATTCTTGCTACCATGGATACATATGAAATTAAAGTGGAGAGGACAGCTACTGTCCTGCTGGCAGGACAATGTGTTGGGAGCCACAGGGATGTGATCCCTTATGATTTAACAACTAGGGCACCTCCTTCTTAGCACAGATGGGTGTTTGTCACTTTAATACTTTTCCATGGCCAGTTTGGTTACATTAGTGGCAAATGTGCATGCTCTTTCACCAGAAGCAATCCAACTTCATTAAGACAAGAAACATCTGAAATTCTAAAACAATTCAAATTAGGAGGGACAAAACACTTTGCTTAGATATACTTACTTTTTCTAGGATCCTACAGATTTGTGAGATAGAAAAAGAACATTGTCAGAAATTCTAGTTATTTTTCTCTTCCACAGACAAATAGAGCTGTGCATCCTGATGAGTGGCAGCTTCTACTTTAACCAGATGCTGATGAGAAACAACTCTGACACTTTACAATTTTCCATGCTTAATGTGGAGTAATTATCTTCTGTCTTCAGACTCCCTTCTGTGTCTGCACACTGTTAAATGTTATTTCCCCTCTGAATCCCACATTCTATTTCTGGTGGGTGTTTGGAGGTATCCAAATATCACAATACATCTGGCCCCAGAGTTCATAAGCAAATGCTAAGAGAAACATCACAGGGGTTGGTAGACATTCTCCCGAAGCTATTCTTTTTATGGGTTCCTTAGAAAATCGTTTAATGTATGTGATTTCCAACCAAAGAAATATAGATTCCACTAACCTAAAGTAAATGCGTACCAAATTGACTGTGCAGACAAAAGGCAAACATTATTCCTTGCTTTTCAAGTATGGCCAGCCACAAGGGGGAGCACGAAGGATCGGTCTTAGAGTGGAAAGCATGGCTGATTTAAGAGATGATAGTTAATGATTTTTACTTTTATAGATTCAACAAATACACGTAACCAGAGAGCCTATATGGTAGATCTGTTCTAGGGTCTGGCTAGGGAAGTGTAAGAGAAGGTTTCTGCACTCTAGCTCCCCAGTTTCCTGGAATATTCATCTCTATTCAAAATTATGTTTTATTTATAGGTTTAGCTCCCATCCCACTAGATGATGCTCATGGGGACTAGTCCTCATTAGACAGAGCTGAGGCTGTCACAGTGAAAACAGTGCGGGGAATACCCAGCAGCTCTTGCCACAAAAGTTTCGGGAGCTTCGGCAGAGCCACGTTCAATCCAAGATGCTGTTCCTATGGAACATTCTGATATCTTTCATCACAGTAAAGACAAAAGTACACGTTGTGGGCTTTCCTTAGGCTTAGAAAGAGTATTTTATAAACGAACCAATGCTAGCTTCCTTCATATGAGTTGGATAGAGTTAGAAGTGGGGGTGCTGTGGAATGGGGTATAAAGCTAATTCTGTGAAAAGAACAAAGGTCTCTATATCCTGAGTGTTAACCTCTGATACTTGCTTGTGCTTCTCTCTCCCTCCCTCTCTCTCTCTCTCTCTCTCTCTCTCTCTCTCTCTCTCGTTCTCTCTCCCTTTCTTCCCCTTACCCCTCCTCCTTCCCTCCGACTTTCCCTGTCTCTCTATCTCTCTCTGTCTCTCTTTTTCTGAATGGTGTGTGTGTGTGTGTGTGTGTGTGTGTGTGTGTGTGTGTGTGTATCTGGCTCTCTGTTTCTGTCTTTGTCTCTCTCTGTCTCTCTTTGTGTATGGCTGTCTCTGTATGTTTCTTTCTGTCTCTGTTTCTCTCTCTCTCTCTCTCTCTCTCTCTCTCTCTCTCTCTCTCTCTCTTGCTTTTTAAACAGCAGCTTACAGAGTTAGAGTGATCATTACATAGACCAGGTAGTAAATCAAAGCCACTTGCTACAATTACACAGGGTGACACAGGCTCGCTGACCCAGCTGGAAATGTCATTTCTTTGCATAAAGATTTCATTCCTAAAAATATCCTAAAAGTGCTTGAAAAGAAAGAAAAGGACTGTGTAACACCCCTGTGCTTACCAGAAGTAGACCTACTTCAAATAAGATCTTAAAATATTTTCTAGTATATGTTTATTACAAGATTTTACATCCAACGGTATAATGTTTCCATTAAAATGTTTTTGTGCAGATCAGTGTTTGTCATTCATTGTCCACTCTCCCCATTCCTTGGTAAACAGAATATCAGCAGGACAAGATCTTCATCAATATTTTTTGATGTATGCCATACATCTGAACAATAGCCTGGGTCAAAGCAGACATTGTATTGAAGGCATGGCATATCTAAGACTGAATATGCTCTGGTGGGGTGTTCTGGGCTTATCATAGAGACTGTTAAGCCTATGGTTTTAACTCTCTGCACTTGTGCAAGCATGGGGGGGGAACAAGTCCCACTTAAAAAAGACATCAGTTAAAATATTTCCTGTTACTTGTGAGATAGAAATTTAATCCACATTTATCTAAGATAGTTGTCAACTAGAGAAAGTAAGGCACTGAAGGGATATGACATGGTAAAGCTATTGCTATGGAGGTCATGAGCAGGAGAAGAGAATATTTATATAAACTTTTAGGCAAAAAGTGGGGCGTTGTTGTTAAATGACTCTAACCTAGCTTGGGCTGGATTATATAGACATTTCAGGCATCAATCCTATACTGTTGCTGTGGAATGCTTCTTCAGTTCATAAATTCATTTCCGGAGCTTGAAATCTTATCTTCTGGCATCTGTCCATATCTTTGAAGCTGAAATTGGAAGCTCTAACAATGATCTGAGTAAAGGTCCACAGCTGATTTGGTTTTTAGTCACTTATTTTTTTTCTCCTTTGAAGCAAAGCCTGTTGAGAAATTCCAGATCTTGTCTCTTCTCAGTGGATCATTAACTACTTTGAGTCCCTCTGCAAAGATTAGCTCTGGAGCTGATCACTCATATTTTACATGCTTCACTCTGCAATTAGCATCACCCAACGTGGAAGCCTTAAAATCTAGCAATAAACAAACCCCTCACTTTAAATACAATGACTTTCTTGTTGTAGAAAATATTAAAAGTCCTGGAACATGGTTTCTTACCCACCTTAGACCATTTACGTTCCCAGATGAAAGACACATACAGCTTTTATATTTTTAAATAGCCTTAGGTAGCACAATAGCTGGGCGGCTGCCTACCCTTCATGCAGTTAGAACCTTCTTTCCTATTGATAACCCCAAGTTATCACTTACTATTTGCTATGTTCCATCTGGGCTCCTCTTAACTCCAATTGAGCAGCCCTCCAGGCCACATTCTTTTGGCCCCTCACCCTCCCTCCTGCATGTTCTTCCTCTATTCCACGTGGCTCTCCCTTCTCTTCCCTCCTCTTGGTCCTCTCTTGGGGACTTATGTCTTTTCTGCCAACTATTAGCTATTAGCATCTTTATTTACCAATTGCAATTAACTGAGGCCTGGGTCACAGGGGCTACCTGCAGACTCCAGATCTGGGGAACAGCACTTAGCATTACAATAGACAGTAAGAGCCCTTTACAGACTTTGGGAAATACATAATTATGGTCCTGTGTGGTTTTGTCCTTTGATTCTGGTGGTGAGTCTTCTCTTTCTTGTCCTCTTCCTCTTGTTCTCCTACTCCTTGTCTCTCTGTCTGTACTTGTGTACTTGTGTCTCTGTATTGCTGTGTGTGTGTGTGTGTGTGTGTGTGTGTGTGAATCCGTTTGTCTCTCTTTCCTCACACCTATATTATTTATTAATGTTTCACTTTGATTATCAGTGTGTTGGTTTTAAGGTTGAAACTGCTGTTAATTAGGGAAAGGACTAATTGGTTTAATTTGGAAAATGCTTATAATCAAATTGGTGAACCCTCCTGTATTCTAATGACATTCTTGAACAGGTTTCAAACTTTAATAATTAAAAAAAAACCCTCTTCTATTTCAAAATAACTAATTAAGATTATGTGCTGTTTTATTTGTAATCTAAGAATTCTACCACAAGGCCACTAGAGAAGAAAAGATAGAAGGAGAGGTCAGCTGTTTGCTTATTTATTTGTTTTTTAAAGTCACCTTTCCTTCATTTCCAAACCAGGTTGAGATTTGCATAAGATTGTTGTTGGGTTCCTAGTGTGAATTCAAGGGTAATTTGTCATAAGTTTGTCAAGACACTGAAGATTTCTTGATAGATTTATGAACAGTGACACTAAGTATATATACTCTTGAAATATGTTACCAGAGGCTCAGCCTTATTAGAGATGCTAGAATAGTTATAGTAAATTGGAAATTTTGTGCCTTGCGGCAAAATGATTGAAGAAATAGAAAATATGTAAGTAGATAAATGCTGAGAAAATAGAATATACAATAGAAAATAGAATAACAATGTGTGAAAAATCTTTGGTCCTTGTAAAGAGAATAGAATCTCCTTTTCAGTAAAGACCTAGCATTCCAGATGTGTTGGTTCAATCAGTTTGACTAGGGATCACTCCTAGGAAACTAAGCTCCCTTTAAAGCATGCTAAGGAGATAGGTGGGATAATTCATTCTTTAAAGAGATATTGTAGTTTTCTTTCCCAGAATCCCCATCTGTAGAACAGAAGCTGTGAGCCACAGCTGAGTAATGGTCTTAAAGTCTGTCCACTTTTCTGAATCTTTGAGAAAAGCATATATTTTCCTGTTTTTTCTCTTTTCTAAGTATATTTTCCTTAGCATTTTGAGTTTTTCCTCAACATTTTGGGCATCCTTCCTGTTCTAAAGTTTCCTTTTCTTTCGTGTAGCTGTTTGCCATGTGTCTGACCCCATGCCAGCTTAAATGGCACAGCTGTTGCTGTTCTCCCCCTCTCTCTCTCTCTCTCTCTCTCTCTCTCTCTCTCTCTCTCTCTCTCCTGTTCTAGGTGCTGAAGCTGAAGTTCAGAGGTTACCTGCCCTGGCTTTTTGTTTTGGTTGTTTAAAAAATATACTTAAAGATTCTATTCTTAAATTCTTTTATTAATAATACTAACAATCCCCAATGGGGACCCAGACCTCTCCTTTGTCCCATGTACTATTTTCCTGTGCTACTACTGTGACAGTATATCGAATCAGAGAATTCATAGCAACAGGATCCCAAGTCAGTTTGATTACATTTTATCTACAGTCAGGCAGCAGGAAGACATCCTGCTTTCTCCTTTTTATTCGGTATAGGACTCTGGCATATGGGTGGTTGATACCTATATTCAGACTCATCTTCCTCCATCAATTAACCTTATTCAGCTATAACTACACATTCCCATATTCCTGTCATTAAATTTTTTTCTTCTATTTACTAGAAAAATGGTTGAGGCCACTGTGAACACATCTTGATTGGGAAACTGATTTTCATTTCTTTCTTCCCCCAAATCAACTTTTTCACCTAAACATCCAAACAATCACAGGACAATATATAAGTACGGAGAAGGAAGCACTCCCCAAACCATCTGTAGGAAGAGACTCCCTAAAAGGGAATAAACAGTAATCATTGATTATATTTCCTCCTTTGATCTTGTTGACTCAAGTAATTCATGGAAAAACTAACTCTACTGAAAAAATTCACTGATGCAGCTCAGAGCAAAGGTGTTGGCCAGGGCTGAGTCCTTTCTGTGCTTCTTATTCTGAATTGACCTGGAGTAAACTAATGGTGGCGAGGCTGAACTCAAGACAAATTAATTTAGCATGTATTCCAGGTGGTAGGAGTTTTAAAGCCATAGACCATCCAACATTCAGGGACTGTCACCTCTTTTTCCATGTGTCATTTCACCCAGTATGATTAATTGTGAAGGAATCTACAGTCACCTAGGAGATAAGCCTCTAGGCATATCTGTGAGTGATTATTTAGACTGGCTTACCTTCTGAATCTATCGGTGAAGAATTAACTTGATTTGTTTAAGAGGCCAGAAAACCTTCCCAGGGAGAGACAGCATCATTTTTTGGACTGGACAAACAGGAGAAATCTGTGGAGCATCCGACTGAAGCTCCTGTTGTCATGTCATCCCAAATTAGATGGACTATGCTTGAGCCATGAGCCAAAAGAGTGATTCTTTTTGGAATCATTTTATCACTGCAACAGGAAAATAATACAACCAGTAAAAGGCTGCACAAATTTCCATCTGCTGATACAAAGACCAACCTGAATTTTTATTAAATCTCTTCATAGCCGCCTTTCTAATTGCTGAAAAACCACCTTATGTTAATTTTAAACAAATTTGTTCCATTCCCATCACATTGATGACAGGGATATGTTTATTTTGCTGTAATATTTGTGAGTTGAGAATATGGTCCTAAAATTAGCTACAAAACTCACTGACCTTCAGAAACCATTTAGGACCTTGCCATTCAAGTCTGTCTAGGGGATTAAGCAATGTAAGCAGCTCATTAAAAATGCAGAATCTTAGGGCCCATCAGATAATAAGCAGGCTCATTAAAGTGTGAAGTGTCTTGGTTTCTAGTGCTCGAGAAAGTGCTCTTAACTGAATCGTGACACATCCTGTCTTCACACTAACTCCAAAGGGCCTCTCTTTTCATGATTTCTGCTTAAGTCTATGGCAAACACCTTGCAGACTTCCAGCAGTCCTTTTGAGGAAGTCTTTGTTCTGAAGCAACCAATAGAAAGGGTTTTCTCCCCCTTAAAGAGCAACCGAGGTCAACACAGCCCAGCAGGAGCTTACTTGGTAAGTAACTGCTCTTTATAGCTGTTCCCTGGTCTGTCCTGATTCCATTTCCACAGTACTGTTTGATGAGGGTCCCCCCCATTTTTTTTCTTTCATCCAAATTTCTAAACTAAATATGCTTCTCAGAGAAGGGCTAGCAATTATATATTTCTTTCCTTCAACACGAGCCTGCACTTGGGCAACCACTCACCTTGACCCTGTTTCCAGGCAGAGCTTTCCCTATTAATCAGCAGCCCCCCTCATCCCACCTCACATGACAGCTAAATGCACCCTCTTTTGTTTCTCTCAGCTTCATTTACCTGAATGTGTGACACAGTGAAAAGCATTAGAAACAGGCTTGCAATGATGTGCACCAAATAGTGAAACACAAGGTCAACTTAAAAAACATTTTACCCATTTCTGATTTTGTTTCATTTCCTAGGAAGATATTCAGCTTGTCCCTTCTCACTACTTTGTTCTGGTTCTAATGCTATCTGGAGAAGTGTGTACAATAAACCTTAAAATATCCTTGTTTTAAGACTTGGGAAAAATAAGAATTCACATCTTTTTTTTTTCTATTGCTAGCCCACTCATGATAAATAGGGATGGAGATATGACAGAATCGAGTAGATATATGCAGAATAAACATAGACACTCATAGAGATATAGAGATAATGATATAGATTCTAAATTGGTCATAAATAAATGACTGATAAAAAATAGATAGGAAGATAGGCATACACACAGGTACCTACATCGAGACAGAATGAACTTTTGTGCTTCAAATACGGGGTAATACAATGATGCCTTGCAGAAGTAACTGGGTGGTTGTTGTTGTATTTTGCTCCTTTTTAGTACTTTCCAAGTTCTCCGTGTCTAGATATTGATTACTTATTGTGAAGCTGCAGAGGACACCCACGACAGCCAGGTTTTACTGTGTCTTCTAATCTATGTTCTTCTTTTGGCTATATTAGTTGGATTAATCAGTGATAACATGACTCTAGAAGAGCTGAACATAGTACACTCATGGAATTTATGTTCATTCCTTCATCAGACATTCTAAGATGGAGCAATTTGTATAACTTTTGGTAACTTGTGGAGAAGATCCACTGTAAAAGAAGCACATAATCAGAATAGATTAAAACCAGGAAAGATGTCACTGGGATCCAAATATATTCTGAGACTTGCATTCACACAGTCCCTTTCCTTTCTTTTTCCTCCCTAAATTTATACTGTGAGTCAACTGGAGAGCTTGAGTGCTTTGAGTGGTATTTAATCACCTGCACTTGAAATATTTAGAAAATGCCAATATGTTTGTGAGTTGTTTCTTAATAAAACTATCTATCTATCTATCTATCTATCTATCTATCATCTGTCTGTCTATCATCATCATCATCTATCTATCTATTCATCTGTCTATCTATTTATCTATCTACATCTATATATGCATATATATGTAAATTTATTATCTATATATATTTAAATCTACCTACAAATTCTTTGTCTACTGGTTTCCATATTGCTTATAGTCTTGCATTCATATAACTGACTATAACAAGCACTATGTTAGTAAATTGCCATGTGTTGTTAGAGCTCACTGAGGAGCTGACTCTGGAAGTATAAGTGCTATCTCTTTCTTTTAGCCCTTGGCGTCTTTGTCTCAAGGTGCTCTGCAATACCCTGTGTCTGGGGATGTGCTATCCCCTCCTAACTGTAAGAAGAGAAAGAAAACAGAAAAAAAATAGCCCAAAGACTAGAAGCATTTTGTCATTGTAAAAGATGAATTATTTCTAGCACTGTCTATAAGTATTTATCCTGAGGGGTTATGCAGCAATCTACATTGTGAGAAGGAAGATGGGAACCATGAGAAATTCAGCTGTGATAAGTCATCCACAGAGAGAAAGTTCAACTGGGAACTCCAGTCTATTCCCTCAAGTTCCCCAGGTAGACTCTTATGGATGGAGTGAGCATCCAGTTTGATGACATCATCTTTCTCTGTTGCTCTTCTTTTACTTGCAAGACTTACTTGAGAAAACACTCTGCATTGCCCGGGACTTTCAATAGGGGAACTCTATCTGGTTGTCTTAAAGGGCTTTTGCCAGTTGATTTTTGATGGACATTTAGAGAGTCTAATTTGATAGTATTTATTACCTACCATCTTTGTATATCTTCTATCTATCTATCATCCATCAATCTATCTTTCTATTTATCTATCTACCTATATTTCATCTATCAGCCTATCCATCCATCCATCCATCCAGCCAGCCAGCCAACTACCCATCCATCCATCTATCCACCCATCCATCCATCTATCATCCATCCATACTCATCTCTCCATTATCTATCTATCTATCTATCTATCTATCTATCTATCTATCTATCTATCATCTGTCTATCTATCTATCCTTTAACTACCATTTGCTGTCTGTTCTTTTGGTTTGGTTTACTGTATGCTTAATAAAAAATAATCATTCAAAACTGAATGCCTGGCCATTGAAGATCATTTTCTGGAATGTCTATCTCATAGACTAAACTAAAAATCTACATAAGCATCTGAGGCATTTTAATTGCAGGCAAATAACAGAAACATTTTGGAGCAGGTCAGGAAGTGATTTCTGGTGTTGGGCTTACTGATTTAAGTCCAGACTCCAAGCTCTTTGTTAGCAACTTAAATGAAGAATGAGACTGGAATGCTAAAATTCCACAGATGGCAAAGTAGCTCTGCTGACATCAAACGATCTTTGGTGTCAGAGTGCCTGGGTTTAAATGTTGGCTCTATTACTAATGAGCTGAA
The DNA here is from genome assembly GCF_004785775.1 of Grammomys surdaster. NCBI lineage: Eukaryota > Metazoa > Chordata > Mammalia > Rodentia > Muridae > Grammomys > Grammomys surdaster. Next base: position 2,750,276 of record NW_021620926.1, read on the forward strand.
AGGCTTTTACCTAACATACTGTCCACAATGTTATCTCTCCACTTGCAAATTGGGATAATACGATTGCTATGAGAATCAAATTCATTTTGTTGACCATCAAGGGCAGTACCTGGTGAAGCATAAGAGCAATGAAGTGTGTAATAAATAATGGGCTTTCCTTGTTAGCTCTGTTATGTGTAACATTGCCTGGAATACAATGTGAAGTAAAAGTTTGGAAGCATGTTCTCCCAATTCTTGTGAATGAGTTTAATTTGTTTCCTCAGAGTGGACCATGTGAGACAGAAAGTAGGCAGCTGACTTGAAGAACTTATCTATCCATCATTCTCACATGGGCCCCTCTCTGGGTATACTCAATAGATCAATCATCATAAGCAGTAAGTGACTGTCAACACTTCATGAACACAAGTCACCAAAGTTACACTCAAGTTTACATTTTGACACTCAATTAGACATTGGGTGTTAAAGTTGAGATCCAGGTTCCTATCTCTAGATGTCCAGACTCAAAAGAGCTATGGAAAAATGATAAATGAGTAAAACTAACAAGATGGCACCTTGGGGCTGGACACAAAGAATTTGTGTTCCTAACAGGCTCCCAGATGCTGTTGATCCTGGCAATAGCAATGACCTGGTGAATCCAGTGTGATGTCATCAGAAAACAGAGCCTTCTCCCCATTAACTTTCTCCCACTCACCAAGTATGAATATAGGATGAACTGGCTCCAGGAGAGTAAAACCTCTCTATTTGAGAGGGAACATGGATTCTAGTAGAGTCAGTGATTTGAATAGAACAGAAAATCCAATCTATTTTAGCTCCTTTCTTGCCCTGAAATATATGTTAGGACTGCTTAAAATTTTCACATCTGGTATAGAAATAATTACCAGACAAGATAATAGAGATTATTTTGGTTCTGTTTCCTTTTTGTTTATAGTCTTTTTCTTTGCTTGAACAGGATTTCTTAATATGTCAAGCTGTTCTAAGTAAGGCTAGACATAAACTTGACAACCACCATCTTCCCAAGCTCCCTGGCAATCTCTAGAGGGTACTATTCCCTCTGATTCATCTATTTGGAGCTTATTTGCATCAAACCCTTTTCAAGAAGCAGAGACTTTGGAAGGGCTGAGGATTCAATGATTGAATGTTTATATCTTCTTCAGACAAGTGTGACACTTGTCCCAGATAACACCTGGCATAATATCAGCGTTGGGAAGGAAGAAACAAAAACAAAAACAAAAAACCTTTTCTTCCTTCATAGATACATTTCATGGGACATATAACCCAAATCAGCAAAACTTGAAAAGTACAGAATTTTATTAATAATTTATGTTCATGGAAATTTGCAGGAAAAGGTGAAATCAAAACAAGTAGATTTGAGAGCTTAAATACCAACTTCAGGAACAAAGAAAAGGATTTTGAGCTTTAGAGTATGAAGTATTTGGGGAAGCAACTTAAAAATATTTGAGAGGAATTAATGCAAAATGGCATATGTTTCAACATGGTTCTGTAGATTCTCTGTAGAGTGGACAGAGTTACTGCTGCCTTTCTGGTATAGAAACTTTCATGAGGTTCCCTTGCCTCAGTGGAATAGGATGTGCCTAACCTCACAGAGATTTGATTTACCAGAGTTTGGAGGGATACTCATGAGGGTTCCCACCTGCCCAGAGAAGAAGGGGAGGAGGATGGGGGAAAGATTGTGGGAGGGGATGACAAGGAGGGAGGCAGTGAACATGATGTGAAAAAGAAAGTTCATACACTGCTGTTAAGCAGATAAGAAGGAACATAGAGAAGTAGTTCTGTGTCTGTTGACCTCTGAATTCTTAGAGCTCAACATAATTAATTTACCAAATGAATACATTTACTCTGGCACCCTAGTGAAAGTAGAATCCCCTACCCTAAAACTGTGATAATGACTAGAGAAGCAAATGTGAATGAGCCTGTTCAGTATTCAATGAGAGTGCTATGCTCAAATGTGTCCCCACTTCCCAGCAACTATAGTGGTCTATGTCATAGCATCTGAGCAAGTCCATAAATGGATCTGTGGAATCTAGGATGACTACATACAGTTAGAATGAATTCCTAGATGCATTACATTCAGCACCTTGAGATGATGAGACTAATCATATTGGTTTATCCAGGCTAGTTTCTGTATAGTCATGTATGTATTTAGTGGAAATTAGCAAGAAGAATCTTGCCAGTGGGTAATCAAGGACAGATTCAGAACATTAGTTCTGGTATTCCATAGTATATTAAGACATGTATAGCTAAAAATAACTTATGATATACTTCAAAATGAAACTTTGAAGGCTTGGAAAGATAAATGCTTGAGTACCAATGGCACTGATGGCCCTTGGTTACCCATTATGCATTTCAAATGTATATCAAATCAGTGAGTAGAGGTGCTTGCCCTGTAGGCCTAAGTTCAATCCCAATGTGGAGAAGGAGAATCAATTTCCAAAGCTTCTCCTCTTCACACAAACCACCCCCATAGCCCTTGCATGCACGAGAGCACACACACATATACACCATATACACTATAATTAAAATCATAAAACTATTCTACCTCACATCCAGTAGAAGATGAATAGTGAAGCATTGTCCCCAAGTTTTTTTCCCAACATGGGTGGCAAGAGTTTGTTCACGATCCTAGATAGGCAATATAGGGGTAACTTTCTTTGATATTGATCTAATCAAGAAGACTAGGTCACCACTGTTCCCCACTTAGTACCAGCAGTTTCTGAGGTCTCTTCTCATTTCTTCAGCTTCTTCTTCAGGGTCTCACTCAACATCTAAGCCCATCCCAATAAATTCAATTCTAAGATCAAGGTTACAGAATGGATTTGTCTGAGTAGTTAGACCAGAAAAATCTGAAGGATGTCAAAACAATTTATTTCACTTGGAAAAAAAACAACACTTTAAAATGACCAAAATTCAAAGACTATTATGTTCAGAAAAGTCTTGGTGACTTTCCAAGACTTCTGCTGAATAGGACATAATTGACAAATGAGGCTCGTTTGTCCACGGTGTGCAGCAGAATAGCTGATTTAGTAAATTGCAGTCTGAAACCGATTTTAATAAACAACATCTTAATTCAATACGACATTGTAATGTCTAGTTGCTTACTTTGATTTGAGCCTTGAAAGATCTAAATCTTTTCAAAAATGTTTCACAAAAATAACCTCCCCATATGTAAGTCACCCTATCCCTCATTAATTAACTCTCCCATGGTCAAAGGTAAATGGAAATGGCTTCTGGCCATTCTCTCACAATCACTGAAAGGTAGCAATTATCTCCGGTTAACCAGTGGCAAGATCAAAGCCATAAGATACAGGGACAGGGATGCAAAGAGCGCAGGGCAAAAGGCATCACTTACTGAATGGATCCTTGCTGCTGATGGATCCTTCTGTTCCTTGAATAGCAGGAAAACATGACCCAGAGTCTACCTGTATCTTCCGACTTCCAAGTATGATTCTGAAGTAAGACTAAGTTTGTTGAGCTCCCTGTCTGCTTGCCAGGTCCTTAGAATGTGCACTTCAGTCATCCTCTGATCCTTAGAAAATTGAGGAAGCTGAGCAGAGATGTAGAAGAGAATTCCATGCCAAAGAAAGAAAAACAAATCGAGATGGATTAGGCTCATCTTAACAAAGTTTACAGCTCAAAGCTGGGGTGGGACAAATGTGCTTTCCACTTTCCAATTTATATATATGTACATACATATACACATATATATATACACATATACATATATTGTTGTTTTTAGCAAACCTAATCCTATTTATAGGGAGTTTGGCTATCAGCCCCCTAACAGCTCATGGAGATAGTCTTAATTTGTTTATGGGAATGCCATCCTGACTCTGCAGACCTCATCTGACAGGAGAAAGTAAGCGGTGTCTCTCTGGTATGGGAGAGTCTTAGTATTGTCATCTCTGCACTTGCCCCTCCCTGTGCTTAGGGACAATTTGCTCACTAGTAAAAATAAGTCAGCCTTTGTTCCATAGATGATAAGAGATTCTTTAGAGAAGCCAGCCCCGTTAAAGGGCACACACTGACCCATTTCCTACAGATAAGAGTATATAGACACTCATCCTACCCTGCTGGCACTGCTCACAGGGAAACAGAAAAAGACAGCTTCTTGGTGTGTTCACAGGACTCGGAAGCTTCTCTAGTGAACAGTGCTGCCATTACTGTCCCAAGGTCTAATAAAATTCTCATATGCCAGTTGTTTTCTTTCTTTTATTTTGTAAAATTACATTTATTTCATTAATTTATTGTGTGTTATTTATTATTTAAATTCTCTCTCTCTCTCTCTCTCTTTCTCTGTTTGTCTGTCTTGTTTGTGTGTGAGTGTGCGTGTGTGTATACACGAGCATGCACATGTGTGTGTGTTTATGCCTACCACAACACACATGTGGAGGTAAGAAGTCATCTTGAGATAGTCAATCATTTTCTCTTTCCACTATGTGAGTTCTAATCTTCAATCTTGGCAGCAAGTGTCCTTCCCCAATGAGCCATCTTATTGGCATGACACCCTCAAGAAAATTCTAACAGTTGAACGTAACTATCACCCCTAATTATTACCCTAGACAGCTACAGTGTTAGAATTGAATGAAACACTGGGAAAAAAAGAAGAAAGCAGGCAGATTCTCACTGCAAATGCTCATTAGTTTCAAATGATTCTCTCTTACTGTCTTCCCTAAGAGGCCTGTCTGTCAAACTCTTCCTGCCTTCATCTTTTCTCTTTTTTCCTGTTTTCCTTCTTCCATGTCTCTCTGCCTTCTTTTATTTCTTCCTTACTATTTCAGTACTAAAGCCACTGCATATGAGTGGCCAGAGCATGCATCTGGTTAGGTGGGGAAATTCAGCATGGAAATGTTGTGGCTGTGGATAGAGGGTATCTTTAGGATATTGAAGTGCAAGCTGTAGAAATGTGATGATCAGTGACGTGTGAAGAAGACTCTGGAAGGGAAAGACCATCTGTTAGCTTAGATTAAGTAGATATTTGAAGAAGCTTCAAAGAACTATGCACAGTGAGATGATAACCTAGCCAACCAGATTAGGGGCCACTTTGGATCAGTAAGGCATTTGAGGAGGAGTGTTGGTAGCAAGATGTCACAAGCCAATTGAGGTTGTGCATGGATCTTTCTGGGAAGTAGACACCTGCAGGAAGAAGCTTGGGGATGGCATAATGAGGTCTGAGCTAGGCAATGACAGTGTCCTCTTAGGGATCAAGAGATGATGACTAGTGAGATACTAAAAGTATGAGCAAGGTTCAATTGGAAGGGTGCATGTTGCTATTTACACCACAGGTTTCTTAAGCATCTTGATCCACAGTGCAGGGACTGCTTCATTATATTTCTATTTCACAACACGGACTTATACGAAAACACTTGCCCAACTTACTGACTGCCAACTCTAGTTAGTCACGGTAAACTCATTTTTGAACAAACAGCCAAAGCTCATGTAACATTGAAGTCTTGAAACACAAGATTAATAAGGAAGGGTTATAGTGTTTATTATAAATTAAGGTGTTTTTTTAAAAAATACACTTATTCTTTAAATATATAGCAAAGATTGTGCTTTTTTTCTGAACGCCCCCCCGCCCCCCAATACTCTTTACTCTCCTTAACTATTTTGTTCTGGAATTTTTCCATTCCTAAGCTGTACTTTGTGATGTTAAAAATCACCATTTCAGTAGCTACAGTGCTACTTAATTCCACTAGAGGGCACTAAAATGGCTCTCTCTCTCTCTCTCTCTCTCTCTCTCTCTCTCTCTCTCTTATTTTTTTTTTTTTTTGCAATTTTCTACTTCGCCATTTTTCAGATTGTTGCCCATATTGGTTTGTAAGAGACATTTACAATTAAATGACATATTTACATAGAGTGACAAAGTGCTTAGTGACAGCAAACACTTACGTTTTAGAAGTAGGGAGAAAGGAGAGATTCACTCATTTAATCTATGGGACTACAGTGAATTAGAAGTTAGTCCTGGAGGCTTCAGGAAGCCAAGGGACCCCTCTTGTGGTGCACCTGTTTGCTACTTCCTGCCTAAAGGGAACAACTAGAGACAAAACAAGGCGGGAAAAAATAAGGAAGATAGATGACTAAGAAGACTCTAAAGAGTTTATAACCATAATAAATGGCATTTATCAAATAATAAGTAAATAGAGAAGATAGGAAATATTTGATTTTCTAGAGTCTAGAAAGTAACCACAGTGGAAAATAAACACAGATTATTGTTACTCTTTGAAATTATAGCATCTTCTTTCTTCAGGATATACTAGTAAAGCTGAGTCCTAGCAAAGGTGATTACATCTATCTATCTGTCTGCCTGCCTGTCTGTCTGTCTGTCCACTCATCTGTCTATCTATCCACCCATCTATCCATCTATCATCTATCCATTCACTCATTCACTCACCCACCCACCTATCTATCTATCTATCTATCTATCTATCTATCTATCTATCTATCTATCTATCTATCTATCTGATCTATCAGGTTACATTGGCCCGGGGAGAAAGAAGTCTGCTTAACAAGGGATGACTCATGTACCATTCAGTCTTCCTAGACATTCTTTACATCATCTTGACTTGTGAGGTTCTTCCTGCCTCACCTGGTAAGACATCAAACATTATAACTGCTGACTTAGGCAAAGGTGTTCAATTTAGCGATACTTATAACTGTCCATTAAAGAAATGATTCTTTCTTTTGAAAGTCACTCATTGTAAAGAAAAGAGATTCTAGGCATTAGAGTAGAATGCTATCTTCATAACTTTTTTATTTTCGCCAAAGAACCATAGGCCATGATGGGTGGTAGTCCCTGGACTGTGAATGGCTTCTGAGATCACTAAAATTAACAGCTGTTTAATAAGCCTGTAAGCACCAGTATGCAAATAAATGATGAATTATATCTCTTTCGGCATGACATCTGTGAATGTGAAAAGATTTTAAAATTCTGTTCCGTAGATACAATTTTTGTTTATTTTAATTTTATTTGCTGTCTTTTAGTGACCCACAGACATTGATTCATGACTCTCAAAGATAACTGCTTTAGTCACTGCCTAGCATCTCTCAATACTCAGACATCATTTCAACAAAGACGATTCATTCCAACAGAGACAGAGCAAAAGGTGAAAACTGCCACATCTGAGTAAGAATCACTGTAATTTGATGCCTTGTCTTTGGAAATTTCTTCTCAGCAAATCTCTGTAAAAACTCTATTGTTCCTTTGGGGCTGTTGAGCTGATATTTTAGGTAATGAAAATTTCTTTTTAAGTAGGAAAAATAGCATAAGATTGGTTTGTGAGTAGTAATGATTTGTACTTTAATATGTAAGAAAAATATGATGAAAAATAGGCATTGGCTGTCACACACATTTTATTTACTATGTCTACCCTGAAAGCCATTTGCAGAGCTGCTGCTGCAGTCACCACTACCTCTCGTTACTCCACAACTCTGCCAACAGCTGGAACATCTGGAAAAGCAGACCTGTAACTTGAGTTACTGAGGGTTGGCAAATCCTGGACATCCCACCAAAACACAAGCCAATCATCAAGTCTGAAAGTATTTCATTTCCGGCTATTCCACGAATGACTTCTTGCCATTCATAGGAAGCATCACTTAATATTTTGACAAATATCTGGATCTAGATTCCAATGAGAATTGTGTTTTCAAATTTCTTCATCTCTGGAAACAGTTTTGGTGCATTAATGATTTCTGAGTTTAATGAGAAATGGAATTAACCACATGATTTTGTGGACTGGTGAATGTGAAGAAGCAATGTGTTTGCATGAATATCTATGAGTTTGTAATAACTGGAATTTAGTAAATCTGTCCCGTGATCTCTCTTTTTCTTTAGTGGTTTATGTGTTTGCATGGAAAAAAAGAGAGATGCCAACCAACAATCAGTACGGTATTAATATTATCTCCACGCCTGGAAGGTCACAAGAGGGAGAAAATTAATCTTAGAGGTTAAGTTTATTTGCCATTTGATGTCGGTGTTGTATGCTAAGAACAGAATTAATAGGATGGGGTTTTGAGGACTTTGGGAATAACAAGCAGTGAATGAGGTTAATTTGAGTGGGAGGGGTCAAAGTCTTTGAGAACACCTTGGAATCTGAAGTGACAGCCACAATGGCACAGCTCTTCTTCCATGTAGATTCAATCATAATATCTAACTGCCTCGATATGCTTGCTACTCTGAAAAATAAGGCGTCTCCCAACATTGGAGAGAGAAACTGCAAATTCTACTTCCAGATGAGGGAAATGAAATTTAGCCATGCCTAATCAACCGTGCCCTGTCCGTCCATTTAATTTCTCAGTTGTTTATGTTTACAGGAAGCATTTTCTAGGACAAATTTAACAAGGGCAGTTTATGAAGTGATAGAAAGATGGTGTGCAAACTGGAGAATGTGAAGTGATTTCATTTTAGATGCACACTTGGCTAGGTCTTTGATATAAGGGGTGAGTAAAGCATTCCCTCCAACAAAATACATGCAGACATTTATTTTCTATGCTCCAAGAATGACTCTTTATGTATACCGCAGATCTGCCCAGATTCTTTTACAGCAGGTCTAAGTAACTATTACATTCCCTAATAGCTTGAAAATCCACTGCTAGGAAAATATAATTTTTTGTCACATTCCTGGAAAATAGATGTGATGGCTGATCTTGGCTGTCAACTTGAGAACAAAGAACTTATCAACACAGGAATTATGTCCACCAAATTGGCCTGTGAGCATGTATGTGGATCACTTCCTTGATTATAACTGATGTAGGAATGCCCTGCCAATTGTGGGAGGTGGCATCCCCAAACAGGGTGAACTGGGCTTTATGAGAAAGGTAGAAGGGCTTGAATCTGAAAGCAAGCCATTAAGCAGCAGATCCTCCAAAGTTTCTGCTTCAAGCTCTTTTGTTGAACTCCTGCATGATAGACTACATCCTATAACTAAATCAATTCCTTTTCTTCCCAAAGTTGCTTTTGGCCGTGTTTTATTACAGCAATCTAAAGCAAATAGAACAAGAGATTATCTCTAGGTTGGTGATCTGAACTAATATAAAGATTGCAGTGAATGCCATTGTTCCAATTTAATGAAGAGAAAGACATATCAACCTGAAGAGTTTTAAAATACAATCATTACTTTAGTGGTCTTGTTCACATAACAGCATTAGAATACCTTGAGGAACCGTAGATATTTGACCAGACATAGGAGCAAGTCTCCACTCACTGTGGATTCAAACACTATCAATATTAACGTACGAGAAATACTTACATTGAAGAGGGAAATAGTCTATCCACAATACTTCATTCTGTACTCACTGCAAATTAAATTGTAGACATATGCATTTGATACTGAGTTCCTTTCCTAAGATGCTTTCCACTTTGACATATCATTTATAGAGTTTCTTAAATCCATGGATTCACTGTGTTGAACTGTCATGTTTTCTTGATGTTTATTTCAGCATACCAAGATATGGAAATGCATCTCTCTCACCTACAAGTGCTAAAATATATTAGAATAGCATTACCAAGTATAACATAATAATCTCTTTCTACTTAATTAATATTAAAGATTTTAACCAAGGAAGAGGAAAAACGTGTATATGCTAGTCTGAAATGCTGAGATTCTATACTTGAAAAATGGCCCAATAGTTTAAGGTTGAATGATGATAATGAAATGAATACATATAAACACCAATGAAGCCAGAACTTTTAATAATATTTGTTTTTTTCTATTTTATTTTTTAAGGCAAATGCTTAGACCCAAGAAAATTGCAAGTTAAAGGTAGATTTTTGGTTTGAATATGTTCTAATGTCCATATGTTGGAAACTTAATTTCCAACAAAACAGCATTATGAAGTGGAAATTTCTGGTTTTTTTGGAAGCTGAGTTGTGTCACATGATGTTTTTTTCTGGAAGCTGTTTTGTGAAAGGATGTTTTGCTGAAGCAGACATGTGAGAAGGCATGTGATATTTTTCTGGAGCTGATGCTGGAAGCAGTAAGTGATGTTTGGAAAGAGTATAAATAGAACCCCACAAACAGTAAAAAGATGCTTTTGCATTGTGACATGTAATACTTCACTGGTTTTCACTAGACTTTGCTGGCCATGCAATGCTTCACTGATTTCTCGCCTGCAATGCTTATCTTGTCTTGCTTATTCACTGGTCTTTGCTGTTCTTCACTTCATAAAGAGAAATACACCAAAGAACTTCCCATGGTATTCTAGCTGACTCTTGTCGCTTCGGCTGACTTAGGCTGATTCAGCAGTGCCTTGTGGTTAGTGGTGAATCAACTTGCTGTTACTGATTTGTTTTTGGTGTTTGCTATTGGACTGGACTACTGATATCCTGACAACAAAGATTGTAAATGCCCCAAAGATCTACTTCAAAACAGGTCCACAACCCTCCTTTCCTATTAACCTTTTTTTTTCCTACTTCTCTGGTAGGTGGGCTAGAAGGGAAATGAAGCATTTACAAATCCTAAATAAAGTAGGTTTAGAGAAAAATCTATGGCTATAGGATTGAAATAAGGGAGCTATGAGTGATTAATAGGTGGCTTAATATTATATTGTCAAAGTACATTAGGTATTATGAGTCTAAGATCTTGATGAAAAGATGTTCTTGCCTCATTTCTCTCATCACACCTCCATAAATTTTCATATGTAAGCCTTCAGCTAAATAATCATGTGGCAAAAAGATCAGATATTGGTCACTTGGACTTAGAATTTCCCAGCCTTCATTGTATAAGAGATTGAGTTCTTATTCTTTATAAATTAAGTAAGTCTGGGGTATCTTGAGATAGCTAGAGAACAGATCTAAGAAACCAAGAAAGGAAAATATGTGTGATGTATTCTCAGACCCTACTATGTACATAAGTTCCTAGAGATTTCACAAAATGGAAGTTCTGAGGGATCTGGATGGCCTGATATTCTGCATGGCTTATATGTTTTCAGTGGCTGATGCTGCTATAAGTTGTGGATAAATCTGAGTAGATCTAAGCTAATGGACTTTAAAAGAGAGTATGAACCAGAAAAATATATTAATTTCATAATCATCTAGAGAGTTAGCAGAACTACTGTGGTTGGTACCTACCTATGCCACATGATCCAAGTAAGTAGATCTTGATTAGGTTGGATTTTTAAACATTTTTTGAAGAGATTCCATTGTAGAACCAGGTTTCAGGGCTGATCAATGTGACCCTACATAGTATATGTGTACCTTGTGGTATATTCTCATAATATTTCACATCGTACCCGAAAAGTAGGCTTTTTATTATGAACCAACATAGAGATACCATCAAGACAACTGCACAAATTAATATAGCAAAGAATCTGGACAAATACTTGACACAAGGTAGACTTATCTGAAAGAAAGGAACTCCAATTGAGAAAATACCTTTATAAGATCCATATACATGGTACTTTCTTAATTAGTGGTTGATAGGGTGATGGTAGGGCAGCCCACTGTGGTTGGTGCCATCCCTGGAATGGTAATCTGGGATTCTATAAGAAAGCAGGCTGAGCAAGCCATGAGGAGCAAGACAGTAAGCAGCACTCTTCCATGACTTCTGGATCCCCTTCTGCCTCAAGGTTTCCACCCTGTTTGACTTCCTGTCTTGGCTTCCTTTGATGATGCACAGTGAAAGGAAGTATAAGCCAAATAACCCCTTTCCTCCCCAACTTGCTTTTTCATCATGGTGTTTCATCACAGCAATAGAAACCCTCACCAAGACAAGCCTTTTAAACAGCAACCTTTCCTTCATATTTTTAACATTTGTGAGGATATTTAGTAAGTAGGAATGGTATGGAATCTGCCTGACACAGTATCTATTGAAGCTCTGAACGTTGTCTTTATGTGTTATTTTCAGTACTGCATGGTTCAATTTCCACAGATTTTTTTCAGATTCCAAAGTATGTACACAAACTTAAGTTTAATAAAACATGAACAAAGAGAAATATCCTCCAAGATGTGACCGCTCTGTAATAGTTATGGAAATGATTCAGATGGTGCATCTGAAGCAAGGGTATATGTCTTGGACCATCACTAAAGAAGTCATGTATCTAGAGTTGTAAAAGCAGGATAAAATTACATGTCAGAGAGTGACCACAATGACAAGCAGGGCATTCAGACATAGTTCCTAAACACTTAAATGAGTGAAAATTTTGAAAAGTGTGTATTGGAGTTTTCTTGTTCATAAATCAATTGAAAAAGTCTTAGTGCTCTGTGATTATTGATTATTAGTATGCACATCAGATAAGGCAATTTTGCAATGTCAGTTAGAGTCAAGTATGTCCTGACCCATAGCAATGAGTTACATTGGCTCTCTGCTTGTCCTGATATGGAGTTAAAGGGTCTGGGTCATTGTTGTTGTTTGTTTGTTTTCATTACTGTTAGCAGTAACACTCATTTTGTGGGAGATGCATGCAGCAATGGCCAACCAAAATACAAAGTGAGAATTCCTTTCTTTTCTTCCAAGTCATCTTCTCATTCTAGCTCAGTTCAAAGCAGTGTTGGTAAATGGTGAGGAATGCAAACCTGGGGCCCAGGGGCCCCACACATAAATCACCTGAAACCAATCTCTCAGACTCGGCTTCTTTATTTCTAAAAAACAAGGGAGAACAAGTTAGATTAAGCTGTGATGAGAGGCAGATGAATGAAAGTGTTTGGCAGAGTGCCTGGCATTGCAGCCAGTGCTGCTTCGATGCTAGATATCATGAGTATAAACCGTGGGAAGGAGCAGAGTGCAAACATAAACATCACTCTTGCCCAGTGGATGGCTACAGTTTTGTAAAGTAACTGATTGCATCCTTAACAACCTACCGTGATTTAGCAAGCGGAAGGAACACCATTTGCTCCTTTGGAACTGAGTATTTAGAATAGAGTCCCCAGGAGTGTATGCATATTAGAGTCAGAAAACTTAAGTGTGTTGTTGTAGAGGTCTGCATCAACAGAAATGAACTGAACCAGAGGTAGGGGATTGCTCTCAGGTTACCATTTTGAAAACCTAAGTCATAAAAAGTTATTACGAGTGTCAGTAAACCTGTAAATAAGCATCATTGTGTTACATTGGCTTGGCTTGTTTGACCTGAGGTGATATTTATACCCAGTTTTATAAAAAAGGTGCGATTAATATTTTTTTCTGTAATACATACCTGTTCTGTAGACCAGGTTTACAATCATCTTTCCCAAGAAAGTTCTTCAAAAATGTATAAGCCATTTTGACATTGTTTCTTTCTAGTGCTTTCTTAGTTTCAGTCCTGTCCATGGAGAAGTATGGCTAGAGGCAACTTCTGACATCAAAGGACTCGTTTTGAAGATGAATGGTCTATCACCTTTGTCAATGTCTTTGAAGATAAAATTATTCCAGATCACATATTGCTAGTAGAAACCCCAGAAGTAAGCGTCTGTACTATTCTGACTCCCACTGTTAGGGTGCTTTAGAGCATTGAACCCTCAAAACTAGGATTAAATTCAGATAAATATAATCTCTAAGAGTGTTCTTTGATTATCAGAGTGTGAGCTGTAAAACAAGAGGAAGTAGCCACTTAAAAACGTACTTGGATCACCAACCAAGGAGTACACACGGAGGGACCCATGGTGCCAGCTACATAAGTAGCAGAGGATGGCATTGTCAGACATCAATGAGAGAAGAGGCCATTGGTCCTGTGAAGGCTCGATGCCCCAATGTAGTCAAATGTGAGGGCCGGGAGGCGGGAGTGGGTGGGTTGGAGAACACTCTTATAGAAGCAGGGGGATGGCGGAGGGGATAGGGGGTTTCGGGGTGGGGACCTGGAAAGGGGATAGCATTTGAAATGTAAATAAAGAAAATACCCAGTAAAAAAATAAAAAAATAAAAAACGTACTTGGATTAATCCCAGAGATCCAGAGATGAATAAACATATCCAAACCAATAAATATAATTCAGCACATGAAGAAACTCAAGAAAACACACACACACACACACACACACACCATCATTATCATCATCATCTCTTAAGCTGCAAGAATGATCATAACACTAATCCTACCAGTCCAGGAATATGGACTTGCCATCTTCTTATATCATTTAAATTTCTTTCTTCGGAAGTCTAAAGTTTTCACTGCACAACTCATGCATTTCCTTGTTTTGATTTATTTTAACATAACTTTCCAACAAAATTCTGATGCAGAAATTTAAAAAAAATCCCACAAGATTCATATGGAAACACAAAAGCCTAGGAGACCCAAAACAATGTTGAACAGTAAAAATATGGTCAGAGGTAACACGATTCCAGATTCTTTGTTATATTTCGGAGATATAATTACAAAAATCAGTGTGGTACCAGCATCACACAGAAATACCGCTCAGTGGAACAGAGGTGAGGATCCAGATAACAGTCAGCTTTCCACCAGTTGCTTAATTTTTGACAGAGGCCAATAATATTCATTAGAGAAAAGACAACATCTTTAACAAATGCTACTGGTCAAACTGCATAGCTACCTATAGAAGAACGAAATAGGACCATCATCTCCTACATTGCATAAAATTTGACTCCACGTAGATCAAGGATCTTGCTCATGTGATATCCTAAATCTGATAGAGGAGAAAGTAAGATATACACTGAAGTTATAGGCACAAGAAAGGATTTTCCGAAAGAGCACCAGGTAGCACAGACATTAAAGTCAATGACTGAAAAATGGTAGCTTGTGAAACCATTAAAAAAAAAATTTTCTGTACATCAAAGAACACCATTACAGAAGTGAAAAAGTAGCTTACAGAATGCGAAAAATTCTGTACCATCTAACCATCTGGCAGAAAGCTTGTCTAGAACAGACAAAAATCTAAAATAATAATAATAGTAATAATAATAATAAATCAATTAAATATTGTGTCATGGACTTAACATCGAGTTTTCAAAAGAAGAAAGACAATGTCTAAGAAATATTTCTTAAATATTCAAATCCTTGGCTATAATGGAAGTGCAAATTAAAACACCTTTGAGATAGACCTCATCTCACCCGGCTGACTCAGAAGGCTAAGGTCAGTAGATCAAATGACAAGGATGGCTGCAGCAGATGCAGGGGGAAAATATTCACTGTTGTTAAGAGTGCAGACTGCAGCAGCCACTGTGGGATTCAGTGTGAAAGTTCCTCAAGGAGTAGAAATAGACCTACTGTGTGACTCAGACATGCTATTCCTGGATATACATCTTACTGGAAAAATAAACTTCAACATCCATGTGCATTGATGCTCCATTCACAATAGTTGGGAAATGAAAATGACCTGGATATCACTTCACTGAGGAATAGATAATGAACATGCCATTTATGTACAGCGTGAGAATCAGCTCTAAGGAAAAATGAGATTCTCACTTAAGTGGGTGAAGCTTGAAGCAATCATTCTGAATAATGTAACCTACTCTCAGAACGACAAACACTGCAAGTTCTCTCTCATGTGGACATGCTAGCTATGAATCTTTAAATATGTATATTTGAATAGGATTACATATGAAATCAGAAAACTATTAAGGAACCTGGGGGATGTTTCAAAATAAGGGAACTAGGACCTAGGCTGTATGGGAAAGGAAAGGGAGGTAATAACAGAAATGGTTAAGTGGGGTTCAGAAGTTGGAGTGTCTTGCATAGAAAGGATGACAGGGAAGGGTAACTGACATTGAAGAACTTTGTTATATATATTCATAATTCCCCATATATACATACATACACACACACACACACGGGAGAGAGAGAGAGAGCGAGAGAGAGAGAGAGAGAGAGAGAGAGAGAGAGAGAGATTGAGAGAGAGAGAGAGTTTGTATGCAGTTACATTATAACCTAGGAATAATGCCTCCTCCAGACATTTTAGGCTGTAAAAAGCCTAGGGAATGGGTAATCTCTCCTAGTTCATGGTCAATTGAGTCCCATAGAACCTCCCAAATATTACAATCTTTTGCCAATGGGTTTTGAACTCCGTTCATGCCAGAACTTGATGAAAATATCTTACTGGTGAAGACTGTCCATACCTTGGTCATTGGGCATGGAGAAATTAAGCTTGTACTGACTTGGCCAGGTCATCCATACTGCTACCTTTCATAGTGCTGGAGAGTTCTACACGGGTATACTGGGGAAGAAAAGTTTTCAACATCCTTACCCAACTTTGAATCTTGTAAATGATAATAGCCACCTGTGCCAAGGAATGCCCACAGGTGTAACTGATGCACAAATGTTTTGAATTCAATTTAGAACTTACTATCCAAGCAAATGAAATTCACAAGTGGAATAAATGCATTTTCCTGATATCATCAACTAGGCTTAAAACTTGTGCTTGGCTAAGTTATAGGCCCTAAAGAACCTTGTAATATTATTCTGCTTAGTGGACATAGTAATTAACTTCTCCTGAGTTCTTATGGCTATACCCATGGATGGATGTCTCTCTCACCTCTCCTCAGAGAATCTTCTTCAGTAGATGGTAATGAATACAGACCCACAACATATCTATGTGTGTAGAATAAAAGACTGTGATGGCTAAATAGGATGGCTACGTAACACTCCCAATTCACCACTCTGGAATCATCATGAAGGAGGGGACGAAAAGACTGCAAGAACCAGATGTAGTAGATACCTGTAGCAAAACAGTATCTTGTAGTCCTGGAAACCCAGTTGTAAGCAAGAGCTGATAGCAGCTCTAACTACATTCATAAGATTGGCACAAGATCAAGCCAGTCTAGATCCTAGCTTCTAGTGGGGAGAAGTTAATGAAGTACCACACTTATCTGAAGAGCTACTGGAAACTGATAGCGGCTAGGGATGGAAAAGTAGGTTTATTGCAAGTCTGCAGGCCCAAAGAGGATGTCCATGTTCCAGTAGGTGGCCCCATGCTAGTGCACGAATAGACAGTACTAAATGATCTCAGTGAGCATTAAAGGAAAAGCAAGATAGTGCACCTTCTATTGGGAGAAAAAATGAGAAGTCGAAGAGTTGGAAGGAACAGAATGGGTTGTACATTATTTAAAATGCATCATATGCATTTATAAATATTAAAATGCAAAAAGTAAAATGAAGCAATGTCATAATAATCATAAGGGTAAATCACTTTATGTGTTACTTAAAATGTTAAGTAATACTAAACTTTGAGTTTCAGGAAGCTTAAGCTAATAAAGTTTAGATGTCAAATATAAAGATTTCACACAATGGAAATGTTTAATTAATGGCATCGAAATGGATCACTTCCTTAGAAATAATTTATAATGAAATAATAGAAGGAAATGCCATATGTAAGAGTGTCATTTGGAGATGTCTTTGATTTGAGCAGTGGGAGCTAAAACCCATCAGAGTCCCACCTGTCAACAGATTTAATTTGAAAATTCTCCCCAAAGCAGTTTAACAACCACCGATTTCATTAACATTCTGGGCAGTCTGGAAGAAAGGCTGTGATCGTCCAGGGCTTTGGCAAACATTGTTGATTACTTTCCCAATATCTGTTCTCTTGTCTCTTCTACCTGTCTAACAAGGTCTAACCAGGTCAACGCTCTTGCAGGAAGTCACAGACCCACAGGAGGACTGCTCTTTGCATGCACACATTTTCTCTCTCTCTCTCTCTCTCTTTCTCTCTCTCTCTCTCTCTCTCTCTCTCTCTCTCTCTCACACACACACACACACACACACACACACTACACACACACACACACACACACACACACACACACAAAACAAAACTGCAGGCTATCAGGCCATTTTCTTATTCTTTAAGGATTTATGAGGAGCTTTAAGATTTTATATATAGATATTTATCAAACTAAAGGCGATACAGAGTCATTAAATAATAGGCATTGTTATTATATCATATATCATGTCAGTAGAAGTACATATTTTATGGCATAGTACTTTTTTTTCCAAGTTAAAAAGTATCATTTTAAAAAGTGATGCTCCTTTCAGTAGAACATATAGCTCAGTGGACTGAATGACTGCCTAGCATGCCCCAAACTCTGGTTAAATACCCAGAAGCACATAAACTGGGTGTAGGGTATGTTATCTATAGACTTAGCACTTGGAAGATGGAGGGAAGAGGTTCAGGAGTTCAGAAGTAGCCTGGGCTAAATTTATCATATTCTCAATAACTAAAACCAGACTGATAGAACTAGCAAAAGTAATACTGTTCTATGTTGTTTAAGGTAAATATCTCCTGTTCCTTAGAGGATAGTCTAATATCACCCTTGAGTCTCATGTACTACATTTCATCAATTGTGCTGTAGAATGTGAATACACTAAGGCCTTTGGAATCCTCCTTTTTTAGGTAAAAGAAAGGCACAGTTCAGTAGGATGCCAAATACTTGTATTTATTCTATTGTTATCTAACCTCAAATTTAATTGGAGGGAATTTCTGAACAATGGAATTTTGGGACTTAAAAGTCCATGAATAAACTATTCGTATCAGTGTCAAAACACCTCAAATTATATTAAAATAGCAACAGCTCCTTCTTTCATATTTAGATTTATAACAGCCGACATTGGTTTGGAAAATATTGATTCTGTGAGTCATACAAATCTTCTACATGTTGATTAATTGCCTCATACAACAGCAAACAACTCACATTGTTAAATGCCCTCATCAATTTCATTAGAAAATTCTTTAAATATTGAAGAGTTGTCTAGTTCTTCCTGGCAAAAAAGCTTATCTCAATTTCAGCTTTTTCCATAAAAATTCATATTTTCTCATGCATTAAAAAAATGTCAGTTGTTTTCCTAATAGTCACAGATACACTTCGTTCATTTGTTCCAGGTGTCCAGGATTTGGAAAAAGTCTGTGCAAAATCCCATTGTCTGTCCATAAATTATGCACATAAACAAGTGGTGGTGGGCTTGAAGAGCCCATAGTTCAGCCCATAACCCAGAAAATTTCATGAAGCTTTTCTAACTCACACCTACCCACATTTTGATCTGAAATATTAATGCTTTGAATTTTAGCATGAAAATATGCAAATAAAAAGTTACATAGTCATAATACAAGTTTCAATATATCAGGAATTTTAGTGATTCATCAATGTTTTGTTTGCAAAATTAAAAAATCTCTTGTGTGACAGGTGTACACACATGCATGTCTGTGTGTGTGTAAATTTGGGCTCACAAGCCTGCCCTTGTGTGCATCTAGAGATCTTAGGACAATGTCAGGTATTGGTCCTCACCTTCTCTTTCTTCTATTTCTTCTCTTTCTTTTTTTCCTTCTTTTCATCCTCCTCATCCATCCTTCCTTTCTTCTTCTCCTCCTCCTCATCTTCTTCCTCCTCCTCCTCCTCTTTCTCCTCCTCCTCCTCCTCCTCCTCCTCCTCCTCCTCCTCCTCCTCCT
>NW_021620926.1:2769598-2789777 GCF_004785775.1 Grammomys surdaster
CTCCTCCTCCTCCTCCTCCTCCTCCTCCTCCTCCTCCTCCTCCTCCTCTACCTTCTCCTCCACCTTCTCTTTCTTTACCTCTTCCTCCTCTTCCTTCTCCTTTTATCTTCTTCTGGTACTGTGTACTCCAGTTGGCTGCCAATCTTCTGAAATTCTCTTGTCTCCATCTCCCACTTCACCTAGGTATGCTGATATTACTGCCACATACTACCATGTCTAGATTTGAGTGGGATCTGGTTATTCAAACTCTGTTTTCACACTTCTATGGCAAACATTTTACCTCCTGAGCCTTTGCTTCCTCATCCCTATGTAATTGATTTATTATTGCATATTGGTAAAGATGTAGCTAATGCTAGTACAGCTTGAAGCTACTTCTTGTTTCGGACCAAGGTTCCAGCTGTTTTATTTCCTATCCCCTTTACATTTTGACAAAAAAGAAAGGCAACTATTTCCACAATATCAAAATAATGTCATTACTCCTAAGTGATTGGGGCATGCCCAGCACTCTTAGGTAATAGAATATAGAGCGCCAATTAAGCCAGTTACGGATATCTCAGGCACAGCACAGTGACTGTGGCATAGTGGACACACCATGGGGGTCCCAGGAAAAGTCCCCTTACTTGTAGAAAGACAGATGAGCAGATACGGTTCTGCTTATCCTTCCAGCTTTGTCACTGTCTGTGCTTGATGGCATGAATGAAGGACATTACCTAGGTGTACATGGAAAAATGAGGCTGTGGCCAAGCTGTCATAAGAAAATGTCAGAATTTAATTTATGGAAAGAACACTGCATGCTGAGGGTATATAGAGTCACCCAAGTCTCTAAGGTACGGACATTCATCCTCCAAAGTCTTGCTTCAGAAATGCAGAGTTGCCATCAGATATATTTTCTTGTTTTCATTTGGCTGCAGGCTTAAGGAAGTCATCGTAATATACTAACTAGCAAGAGGAAAGCCATCAGGATAGATGTTACTGTAGCCCAAGTATTATGTAACAAAAGGAGTAAGCAGCAGTTACAACATTTGAAATTGTAATATGGAGTTTATTTGAGCAGATGGTCCCACTTACATCACCCAGCTGGCTCGAGTTTTCTCAAAGGACACTACTTTCCCCAGGGAACAAATTTTATTTGCAACAGATCATCAGGTCAGAGGAAGAGCTGTTTAACCCAAATTATGGCTAAGGTTCTTCCTTGCCTGAACTCATTACAAACATGTTCTCTGTGATAGACTTGCCTTACAAAATACAGTTACTCGGAGTGGTGGTTTATTTCTACAGATAAAAATTGGAAAGGTCCCAGTCAAACTGAGAAAAAAAAGCAAGTATGTAAATGCCGAAATGTGTTTTAAGTGGAAACGTCATGTCAGCAACAATATTGTAGTTTATTGCTTCCAACCTGTCCATCGTTCCCCAACAATTTGCTTCAGATTTCCAAATATTTATCTAACGTATGTGGGAAGTTAAAATCTATCCCTGATTATGTAACTGGCAATGATGCTATTTAGAATGATCGTTAGTATTGATCTGGTTCTTTTGGGAAATGGAGCATAATTGCAGATCACACCACTGCATTGATGAGCCTCCTTCTTTGCTTCCCAGACACAAAGCTGTCATGTGGAAATGAGAGTGAGTGTGACTTTAAAGTAATATTCAGCCTTGTTATTAAAACATGGATCATTGAATGCCAGTGCTAATTACCTGAGGACATTATCTGAATCACCCTTCAAAATGTTCATAGCTATGGCATTCTGGAAACAATTGGCTAGTACCAAAGAAGACTTGTTTTCCATAGGTATATTTTATAGTTGTGGATTTATATTTATTTAATATTATAGGTATATTTTATTAAATATATCTAAAAATAGCTTTTGTATATTTAATACCTATGCTAATTCTAAAAGTTACTGTGCAAAATTTTTCATTTTCTTGTATTCCTAAACACATTTTTCCCTCCCCTCCCTTCCTTTCCTTTCTTACCTCCTTCCTTTCTCCCAAACCTTTCCCACTCCTCTTCCTCACCCTTCACTCTTCCTCTCTCCCTGTCTTTCTTTCTTTCTTCTGTGAAACTAGAGTCATCTTCCTGCTCCATCCTACTGCACTTCATTAGTACCGTAGCTGGAAGCTAGCTAATTCTAGTCTTAAGATTCAATGTCTTCTGCAGAAACCTAGCCAACTCACACATCACAGAGTAGTGTATGTGATGAAAGTCTGATGAACTAAGCCACAGATGACTCTACTTAGCCTGAATCCTTCCTGAGAAATTCACAGCGTTAACCAAGGTACTCAGGGCTGTGTCACACTCCATCCTGACCTCTCTATGTTTTGAAAAGCAAGAAAGCTAACATTTACACAGAACTGGCCAGTAAAAGTGGCTTCACACAGACTGTCTGATGGAGCCTGCCTCGTGGATTCTAGGCAACACCCCACTTCTATAATACTAGCTGACTTGAAACAAAGCAAAATGAAACACCACCTAAGACCTTACATAACTTCATGTACATTTTGATCATACCAGGATTAAAACATGATCATTTAGTACTCATCATTCTTTGTGACAAAAAAAAAACATATTTAAAGATGTCTTGAACAAAATTCAATCCTGAAAACATGTAGCTTTTTTGGTTTTCCGGATGGCACAAAAATGAACTCAGTGTTGTTTCAAATTCTACTGAAATGCTTCTTCATAATGTTCAACTAGAGGGCAAAGAAAATGAGCTTGGAGCAAAGAAGCAAACTCAGTTGTCTTGTGCCCTGGCTTCAGCAGGCTATGAGAAGCTAAGTAGTGTTTATCTCCTCCATTTCTGAGTATAAAAATGTGGAGCATCCTATTTAAACAGATGAAGGTGTGTAATGAGAAGACTCTTACTGTGTGAAACTGTATTTCTTCTTGGATCTATAGTTGTCTGTTGTCAAAATGTGGGAGCTTGTCACTGCAGCTCAGCCATTATGGTACTTGCCTACCATGGATGTCCTCGGTTCCATTCCAAGTACTATATAAAACTAGGCCTAGTGGTGCATGTCTGCAATCCCAACACTGGACCATAGGTGGAAGCAGTAAGATTAAGATCCAGTGATGGAAACAAGGCTGGACTACATGAGGCTCTGTCTCAAAATACAAAAGAGAGGCACAAAACAGGCTCCATGTTGAAACTCAGGGAGTGTTTGGTGAATATGTAAATGATTATAATTATAAGCAAATAATACACACAGTGTAGTCATTTGACTATTAGCTTTTCATTATTTTGATACATTCTGGCTTACTTTGTAGACTTTTTAGGATGGAGAGAAAATTAAAGAATTCGAAGAGAAGGCAGGTAAAAACTTTCCAAAAACTACCATTTTAAGCAGCAATCCTCAAATTGCTTATCACTGCTTACTTACAAATGATCAAGAAGACCAGTTTAGGGCCCTAACTTGCTCAAAAAGCTGAAGGATAAACTAAAACAATAAATAGCTGTCCTTCCTGGCCCAAAGGAGACAAAAGTTGAAGGATAAACATGAGGTCATGTATCTGGTTAGCTATTTTCTATTTTAAACACTCATCCTGAGGGTGGGGCTATACAGAACAGCGTCTAATTGATGGAACGTAAAACCAGCAGCAATGGGATTAATCATTTCATTGTTCAGTTCACACAAGGGGGTCAACTCACATAAAGCCCCAGGAATCCTAGGTAGGACATAGTTTTTCCACAAACTGTCAAATCTGCCAAAGTCTCTTTGTTCATTTCCTGCTCTACACATCTTGCCCCTTCATACAGTATGTTTTAACCTTTCCCCAAGTTCTATTTTAACAAAAACAAAACAAAACAAAAAACCCAAAACAATGCAAACAAATGAAAACAAAATAACCAACCATCCTTTTCTAAGAGTCTCTCATTGGTTCATTGTCTGAAATTGTGTTCCAGGAGAGACGTTCCTAATATTAAGTTGAATCACTTTAGGAGCAAAGAAGCTCCCCAGAAGCTAGTTCTGCAGTAGAGTTAAAAAAAAAACACCACCTCTCTGTTATATAAACATAGCTATTTTATCATTATTTTATAAAGTTAATAAATCACAAACATTAATGGATCACTGAGTTCTAACAGTCACATGCTTTTTTAAAGACCATAGGATATACCAAAACATTTTTGGCTTATGTTTTGCTATGTGCAGCCTTGGCATTTCCTTTAAATTTAGATGTTGATGGCTTCTAGTCAATGTTTCAAGTAGCCAATCAAACGTATTAAGAGGTCAGATTCTCTGTATTAATTGATCTATGTGAGTTCTGTGAGGCTCATGTTTAGATGACTAAGTTGAAAATGACAGCCTCTGATCCCTGGACATCACATTCTGTTTCATATAGCTTCATTTCTATCTATCATAGCAAACTGGACTGTCTGTGAGCTGGTATGAGGGGAAATCTATATGTAGGATATTTCCTACAGATTAATTATGTTTTATATAGTCTCAACTTCACATTAGGAATTTAGTATGCATCCTGAAGCATCAATAGAGTAAACGACTCGAACATACCTTTTAGATGTGGGACTTCTTGGATGTGGTTTGGTTTAAAGCCATTAGACTGAACACACATTTCTAAATAATGAAAACTTTGCAAGTGACAGAGGAGGAGACAAGAACACATACACACAAACACTTACATAAACACAGAGAGGGACAGTCACAGAAAGAGACAGAGATAGAGAGAGTGAAGATTCTACCATAAGACGCCCTGCAATCTTTGGTACTCTAGCAGTCAAAAGGTTATCATAAGATGCAGTCCCTGGGCCAAGATTTCTAAGCCTATGAGCTAAAATAACTCTCCGTTCTTTACAACATACACTACTACATGATTGCTTAATCAGAAGTAGAAAATGGAAGGAAACAGACTATGGATATAAGGCATGGGACCACTGCTAATAAACACTTGCAAATGTGGATTTGATTTGGGAACTGAAGCTGCAGTTGAGGGTTGCAGTTGAGTGTTGGTGGTGTCTATCATAAGAAGTTGGAACAAATGGAAAGACACTGGAAGATTTAAAAAAAACATCTCCACCTAGCCAAGAAGTAAGCAAATGAACATTAAATAAGGACGGTGCTACTTGCTCAAGAGATAAGCACAGATTTTTCTCAATGGTAAAGAAGCCCTTGGAATATCTCATCAACCTTCAAGACTACTCCTCTCATTACAGTTTTGAGGCCAGAAGTTTGTGACCTGTGGGTAGTGACTCCTTTAAGGGTCAAATGACTCTTTCACAGGGGTTACCTAAGAGCACTGAAAAGCACAAGTATTTACATTAAGGTTCTTAACAGTTGCAAAATTATTGTTATGAACTAGCCTCCAAAATAACTTTATAGTTGAGGTCACCATAGCATGTAAAACTGCATTAAATGGTTGCAGCAGTAGGAAGATTGAGAACCACTGCTCTAGGAGTTTCAAAGCATAGTTATTTCAGGTAAGATGCTCAGTGCAGCATGGATGGACTCATTACGTATGACCTCGTGAAATCCTTCAATATTCCATGTCCTCTATAGTCAAGGTCCAGGCAGGGTGACTCCATGGAATCGTTCAATGTTCCATGTCCTCTATAGTCAAGGTCCACTCAGGGATGGGTGCCGGTTGCTTTACTTACAGATCTTGGTATCTCTATGATTCTGTTTGCAGAAAGGTACAATGCAATGTCATGACACCTTGGGGATACCTTTCCAGAAGTTAAAACAAAGACTGGATGGTGAGCATAACATAAATAGAAGATTAAAAGTCTCTACAGAGCTTCTCTACTACATGCCTCCTGGAGCTGGGAAGTGAGCACAGAGCTGGTGTATTTCTTCTCAAGTGTTACACGCATTCCTTTAAGTATTAGTTTCACAATTGATAATATGATTTGATACTCAATAAAAAATAAGCCTAGTAATTTTGTGGCCACATATCCTGTAGAATTCAGAGCTTGGCCTCTATCAACAGAACAAGGGAGTTGATAAAATACCTGTTTGCCTAGGGTGAGGTTTAGTGTTCATCTCAGCTGCCAGATTGTGTGGACTGAGAGACATCCAGGACCAGACTGGTGGGATGAGCTTACGTGTCTGCCGGTTCCTTTCAAAGAAGGCACATGTAGGACAACAATTGGAGGCACAGGAACATCCTCAGTGTGGTGGCACTTTCCACATCCAACTTGAATAAAAGGAAGTCTAAATAAAATGTACTGTGGACACATAAGATGTTTTTTCTTTTTCCTCTGTGTTAGCATAACTACATCTATGGGCCTCAGACGGCATCAGACCCCAGCTTCCTCAGCCTTTCAATGTGCACCCAATAAGAGCAATTCTCAAGAGTTTCCAGTCTTCCAGCATCAGATTGGGATGTCTGAGCTACCTGGTTTTCTATGTCTTCAGCATGACTATTGCTTGGTTACGTAGACTCTATGAAGGTTTCATGAAAGCCAATCCAATAAATGTCCCTTTGTAATGTTTGGATATGCAGGCACAGGTCCTTTTGGTTTAATTCCTTCAGAGAATACTGCCTAATCCATCTTGCTATATAAAAATGGGAATTCTTCAAAAGCCTTCACTAGAATTTTTATAATTAAGATTTTGTAATTACTGGACTGAGTCAAACAGTGATGAAGAGAAAAAGTTGGAAAGTTTTGCTTGTAGCGTGAATAATACAATACTTGAATCTTGTGTCTACAATTATTTCTATTGTTCAGCAAAACCTGTGTTTATAATTTTACACTAATAATGATTATTTCTCTACAGCTCCACTTTTCTTCCATACTCCTTACTAACTTTTGAAATCATGAAACATAACCCTTGAATAAACCTAAATATTGCAAGTTTGAAAAGTAGGATTTGGAGTTAGACAAGGATAAAGAGAGCATTGGAGACTATGAAGCAAGTAAGAGTTATTCCGTGAGCTTTGAAAACAACTGTTGCTAAAATTCTTGGAGTTTAGTTTTGATTTGATGTCTAGCTCTAACTTCCACTGTTCAAACAATGAAACAAGCAGATGGATAGTATTAAGGGAATACAACCAGCTAAGCTCAAAATCTTTGCAGCCAGCTTGGTCAGCAAATGTAGCTTGAAGGGACTAAAGGAGATTTAAGCACAAGAACAGCATCTGCAGTGCAAATTGTACTACTAAGTAAAAAAACAAATGAAGATAAGTATGACTGTTTTACATCTTGACTGCATCCCTGAAACTCACAAGGGCTGTTGAATTTTAGATTAACCAAACAGATGAGTGGGGGGATTTGGTGCAGGTCTCTAATTTAAGGTTAAGTATTTTTGCCCGTTTTCATATCTTGCTGTTGAATTCAGGATGCTCCAGGTTTTTTGTACCAGAATTGGAGTGCTAAGACATTCAATGTCAAGGACTGAGTAGCTTCCGAATTCTTAGCTTTTACAGTGCGAAGACAATAATTATCAGACTACACAAACCGGTATGAACCAATCCAGTAATTTCTCTTTCACTATATAGTTATTATGTTTATTCTGATCCCTTAGAGAACCTTAACTAATCCAAAGACTGAACACATTTCTGGTTGTAATAACCCAGGGTATGTCTTAAGAGAAGTAATTGAATTCCACCTTGGGATTGTACACAGAATGTAGAAAATTGTGCAAAGCAGACACTGGGAAATAGAAAAAGAAGAACTTGGAAGGAATCCATGGATTTCAAAGCTTTAGTTAATGAGACAGAAATATAAAAATGATCGTGTACCTTGAGTTGAGAGAGATTCTGAATCTATTGGACAGAATATACGAGAGTAGAGCTATTGAATTTCATAAAATCCATGATAACATTAATTATCTGCATCACTATTTTATGTAAGGGTAAAGGGGGAGGGAAGATGAATACTTTGAATCATTAATTATATGATTCATCCAATTTAAATCTGAAAATTATATATATATAAACAGAGAAATATCAAACTAATAACAATGTACTATGTATTTCATCATAAGTATATTTAGTTTTTATCTTTTTGTCATCTCCAAATAAATATTTCGCTTGAGAGTTGTAAGATATCATGTTACATAAGATTTAATAGTTGCGCAGGTAGTTATTCAAATAACTCTTGCCAAAACTTCAGCGGGTGGTGGATATAATACAACTACATCAAACTGCAGGCAAGACACAGTGTTAACACAACCGTGTGCTTCATAAGTGATGCGGGGCAAAAGCTTTGGTTCAACTCATTTGTGTGAAGTTAATATCATGATGTAAACAGTCTGTGGCTGAACTTCAACAGTTGCCTTCATTGGGCTATGCCTCTTTAATACATGGCCATAAAACTGACAGAAAACTGTGCACATTTTTTCTTTTCCAATTATTCCACTTTTGCCCATCTGCTGAGAATGTAACAAATCTTGAGGGATTATGTTTTGTATTGTAAGTTAAAATGAAGCAAGTCTCTTCCTATGATTCTGACATTTTTTTTTTCTTAAATTAATGAGCTCGTGGATTTAACTTGTACATAATAACTCCAAGGGTCTTACCACATGTCAGTGTTTTTGACACTCTTTGGGGGAAAATTGTCTTGTTTTTAAAAATCAAAATAAGAAAAAGTGAGAAAATAATGGACTACATGAGTTGTAATATAGCCTCAGAGAGCTGAACATCTTTGTTATTTTGTTTTTGTTTTTTTGCTTTAATCCAAAAATTTATAATAGGTAAATCAAGTAGATAAAGTTTTACTTTTTCCTTGGGAAAATATGCTTTTTCTTAATGGATACAATTTTTTACAAAGTGCAACTGGTGGAAAATTATCAGCTGACAAATTGCAAATGTATTCATTCATTCATTAATTAGTTTCTGTCCAGGGCATGCATACAGCTATGTTAATAGATATGAATATCAAAACTAAGAAGCTATGATACGCTGTGCTTACTGTCACATGGAATATCATTTATGAGATCAGGATTGGGAATCCTTGCCATTGATGTGTAGTTATGTGACATTTAATCAGTTACAAAAAGACATCAGAAGTCTATCAGGTACCTGACCTACAGAATGACAACTCAATAGTTTGTGTGTGTGTGTGTGTGTGTGTGTGTGTGTGTGTGTGTATCTGTGTTAATTGAAACTTTAAGAAAGAACCATATATACACATAATTCTAGCTTATACTTATAAAATATCCCTGATTGAAATATGAAAACTTTGTTACATATTAATTTTTTAAAAAATAACAAACTAAAATTTAAATAAATATATTCCAGGAATTTAAGATTGGGTGTTTAGCTTATATAAGAAATGACAAATAACACATTTGCATTGCCTTATATCAGTTTCATTATTTCAAAAATAAGAAATCATAGTATGTCTAGGTATAAACAATCTCATTCTTAGACAATATTGTGAGGTTTCTGGATTTTATTTAACATTTATTTTTATTAATGCGAGTGAGTGTGTGTATGTGTGTGTTTTGCTGTGTGTGTCTCTTTTGGTCTGTGTGTCTGTTTTTGTGTAGATGTGGATGTGTACATGCACACATGAATGAGTGAAGGTTTCACTGAAGCCAGAAGAGGGTATTAGACTCTGTTGAACTGGAGTTATAGACAGACATGAGCCACTTTCTATGAGTGATGGCAATAAAGCTCAGGTCCTCTGCAAGAGCAGCGCATGCTATTAACTGTTGAGCCACCTCTTCAAACTCACCAAAACAGTGGACAGAGCTTGGGAACTTTTCTGGAAGAATAGGCTAGGAAGGGGATTGGAATGCCACAGGAAGACCATCAGAGTCAACTACCCTGGATCCTTGGGGCTCTCAGAGTCTGAACTATCAACCAAAAAACATAGACTGGCTAGACCTAGGCCTCATTGCATATATGTAGCATATATCTCTCTAACATTTTATTTTATTCTGAACAACGTTATTCTCCATTTGTCTGACATTGTCTTCTCATTACGCCTCATCTCAGTATCTAGTATCATCATCTCCGTGTCCTTTCCAGACATC
Organism: Grammomys surdaster; assembly: GCF_004785775.1. Classification (NCBI taxonomy): domain Eukaryota; kingdom Metazoa; phylum Chordata; class Mammalia; order Rodentia; family Muridae; genus Grammomys; species Grammomys surdaster. The sequence continues at coordinate 2,779,538 of NW_021620926.1, forward strand.
TGCTTCTGTCTCACAGCTTCTCCTCACAGTTCTCATAGGGCACTTCAGTATCCCAGCACAGTAGAACTCGCTGGCTTCAAGACCTTGAGTGCTTTTCTCAAAGGCAGCAGTAAAGCCTTCCTTATCTGTCTCCTTCTATTTAGCAAAGTGCCAGAACATGGTTGTGGGCAGTTGTGCAAACAGAAGGAACCAGATGGGGACTCTGTGGAGTACCCTGCTTGGCAGTCAGTTACAAGACAGAAGGGGGCTATGTGACACTCTGGTGGTTCCAATTTTAACATTTTATAGTGAAAAAATACTGAAGTATTAATCTGAATCTAAGCTTAACATATTATCTTCTACAGAAGGTAGATTTCAGGCACTTGGTTTATCCTGGCTTATATGATTCTCAGAATACCTGTTCCCTCTCCTCCCCTTTTATTTATATTTATATTCTTCTTAATGATCTTAAATATCAAAGCAGGATAATAAATTACCATTGTGAGAAGGCTAACAAGGGTAAGCCTCCATGGCCATGGATACACTCTGATGATCCAAAATGTTAGTTCTATATTTGTGTCTAGGAAGTAAAATTACCATTTACTTCCCCCGAAAGAACTTATTCATTAATAAACAAATAGTGTTAAAAAGACCAATGTCAGGTTAAATAAGACTTTCAAGTGGATTTGGCTGGAAAGATGCTTACTTTTTAAACCTAGAAGTAGAGTGTGGTCATCCAGGAATCAGTATGCTACCAGATTACACACCATCATGTGACTGCATAGTATCACTTTCCCCGGTAGATTTTACCATCTTCCGATACTAATAACAATGATACCCCTTATGCTTCTATTCCATCTCTAAAACCTTGTACGTCAGTCACTTTAGACCAATAGTATCATTGATGGTTCTCTTATGTGCCTGTGGGAAAGGCAGCTTCAGTGTAGTATAGGAAAGAATTACTGTGAGATGGTAGCACAGTCCTGATTGGTCTAAAACACACTCTCTAATGCATGATTGGTCACAGTAATAACAGTGCATTTCAAAAAGTTTCTTGCTACCCATGATTCCTGTCCAAGAAGAACAAACTAATCTTCAGCTTATTAGTGACAATTAGACCACCAATGTCAAGCTGAAAACTGTGATATCATTGCTTTCAATGTTCTGTTGGCTAGTAGGAGTCCAAAGGCCATCCCAAGGCAGGAGAAAGAATCAGACATCTTAAATTGATGAGTCAAAGAGTTCTTCTGAATGTTCGGAATACTTTGGAAACTAAACACATTTCATTATGTGGAAAAACTAGTCCATGCTCTATTGGTGCCTTAAGAGGAAATTACTATAAACTCTGCTTTGAAGACTGGGTTTGGCTCAATGGTTTTGACATCTCAAATGTAAATCTTTGACATGGTTTATCGCTTAATTTTTACTAGTCAATCTGTTGGTACCAGACCTGAACTCAGTGACATCATATCCAGGCGACTCCTACATTGTTGCCGAGGCAACTCCTATATACTCCGAGAATTCACCTGGCAACCTCACCTTTGCCTGGGAAAAGAATACATCATCGCTCATATAAATAGGCAGAACTTTCTCTTCTTTCCCCTCCTTTGCCCTCCGCCAGAATAAACCCCCTACCCTCGTGTAACTGTCTGGCCTGCTGTGGTCTGTTCCAAGCTGCGTGTCGAAATCTTACACAATCTACTCTTCAGAAAACCCTTAGAAAGATGAAATAGCAACAATAACAAATTCTGTGTGTAAATTCTAACTCTTTGGCTGTATTAGATGCTTCTATTTCCATCTCTTTATTTCTATTTTGTATTTTAATGAAAACAGGACACAAACCGAACAAACAAAACCAGAACCTATCTAATACAAATCTATAACAAAATTATTATTTAACAAAATTGTACAATTTTTAGACACCATGAATTGTGTCTGTGTTGTCAATATGCGTAGGTGTTCCTGTGTGTGACTATGTGTGTGCAGATGTCCTTGTGTGTGCCTGTGTGCATGTGCAGATATCCATGCTGGTGCTTGTCTGATTGATTATGTTTGTGTGTGCAGTTGTTCCTCTGTGTGAACGCAGAGGGGTTCCTATGTGCACTTGTGTATGTGTAGATGTTTCTCCGTGCATCTCTGTGTGTGCAAGAGTTCCTTTGTGTGTGTTTTATCTTTGTGTACATCTGCACACCAGAAGAGCTCATTGGATCCCATTATAAATGGTTGTGAGCCACCATCTGGTTGCTAAGAATTGAACTCAGGACCTCTGGAAAAACATCAGTTGTTCCACTTAGCCATTTTTCTGGGCCAGTTTCAGTTTTTTAATCTGCCATCTGAATTGGAGAATTTCAGCACCCTATATCATACAGATCTGTAAGGAGCCATGACTCTTTCTGCCTTCAGGACAGCTTTACATATCTCTTCCCTGGAGCTCAGCAGTTTCTTCATGCTTCTCAGTGGGCAGCCACTGTTCTTTTGAGCCAATGTGAATTCTCTTCTCCAAGACCTGAGGAATGCAGTTTCATTTGCCATTTCAGATGGGGTCTGTTAACCACTGGATTTTATACCTGGTCTCTGCAGGCTGTGACCTTTCGTACAAGTCTCCACATGCTCAGCTTCTGAAAAACCAAACAGTTCTACACAAGTCTTGGGTATTCAATTCTCAGGATATTCATCATGTGTGTCTTGGGAGCCATTTGCTTCTTTCAGTGTGGCCTCATATAGACTGCAGAGTAAAGGAGTTGTTTGTAAAACTTGAACAAAAGGCATATGAAAGGATAGATAAAAAAGCAGCCTATAAAGACCATATTTATTCTTTTTAAATTCACAAAGTTTCTTTAAATATGTTTAGTTACAAAAGTCTTATTTTCAAATATTTATGCACCCCCACACAAACACAGAAAAAAACCCTCCAGGAAAAGATTTCCATTTAATTACAGTGCATTCTTGTTAATAGCTTGCAAAGGTCCTCCAGGCTTTTCTTTAGTGTTGATTAATTATGGATACACTAGATAGAAAGAGTCAGTAAACCAACGGGGATAGTTTTGATAAAGGCTCTTAATCATACAAACCTCACTTCTGAGTTTCCCCCTGAGTTGTAGCAGGGCAGTTGCACTTTCTGGAGGCAATAATCCTGAATCATAGTGGTTACACCATAAAAACAGCTGCAATACACATTGGGGTTCCTTGTCCCTCCAGACTCATTCCTCCAAACTTTAATTTCATGAGATAAAGCACTGGAATGGTTCTAGTCAAAGCAAACACATTCCTCAATTTAACATCCATCTCAAATCCCTTTTGCTTTTCCTTCCTGAAGTAGGAAGTCTGAGCTACCACCACTTCTCTTTGTTGAGCTGCAGTCTAGAGATACTCAGTAGAGCATCTTCTGTACTGGCTTGTCTGTGGCTCCGGGAATAAGTCTCTTTCTCAGAATTAGAACTAGCTCTATTTGAGCTCCTTCCTACATGACATTAGGAAGACATTAGAAGAGTCATTAGGCTTCTGACTTTGAGGCCTCTTAGAAGGGCTTGACTTGGGAAGAAATGTGAAGAAAATGGACCAAAGGCAGGGCAACCATAATCATGGCTGATATATTTCTGCCAAAATGTTTTGTTCACTTTCTTTGGAAAGAAGATTTTAGGAAGTGTTTATCTATCTGTCCTCTGTTGATACCTGGTCCACCAACCAAACAACATATATGCTCTGAAACTCCAACTTTATAGCTCATTGTTTTGGTTTCTGGACTGTCAAACAGAAACAAGATAGGGGTTACCTTATTTTACAAATAAAAGTACAGACATTCAGTTTCATTTTGATTTGATTTCAGAGAACAACATTTCAAAATATGAGTTTACACTATTTTGTTGTGCCTTGGTTGTCAGTCTGAAGGGATCTGAACTCAGCTAAATGGCAAGCCTCTGGGGACAACTGCCCTGTTCCTGTCACTGTAACTGGCTGGATTGCATCCATGGTATGATAACCCAGCATCTCTGGACTTCTGATGTGGAATGTAGATGTGCCTCAGTAGGAATTATTCCAGTTCTTCAGCACAAGGTTGATACTGGTGAAGCCCCTACTCTCATGGACTGAGTAGTTATTATGTTCTCTGCCTCTCCAGTGTGAAGATCCTGTGGAGTTAAGCCAATTTCAAAATGCTTTTAAAGTATGTATACAGTCTATGTGGTCTGTTTCTCCAGGGAACCCTGACTAACACATATAATGGTGGGAATACGGTTCTATTTTTTTTTTAAAAAAAAGCAAAACATATTAGGTTTAATTTAAAAATATAAGAGGAAACATGCATAATAGCTTATTCACATTTCTAAGATTGCCATTTACGTAAAATTAAAGTATCATCAGACAAGTAGCAATTTATCTGGCAATCTCAACAGGTAGACCTCACAAGTCTACACAGCCATTTTTAAATAAATGTTTCTCCTGTGTTTAAAAAGTTCTCTTTCTTTCCTATAGTACTCACAACTACCAAGAATAAATGTGGTAGATGTGGGCTAATTTGACTTACCCATAACTCCGTTCGTTATCACTTCCTTAGAGTAGAGTATGCTATGCTGATTCCCTGAGTGACTGTTCCTTGTTTTTCTGAGTCTATAATAACCCAGAGGATAAAACCATATCCTTATAGAATCATATGTATAATGTTAATATAGAACCCATCCTGAAGTTCTGGTTCATGAGAAACAATCATTTTATAGATCAGATTCTTCCATAAGGATACAGCAGGGGCATCATTTGTTTTTCATTCATCTTACCACTCTGTGTCCTTTTTGTTTTACCTATGCAAGGTGCCTTGACTAACTTTAAGTGAGAGAGCATCACTGCACATACTGGCAGCCTGGTCTGACTGACTTACTTTCTTTCTTTCTTTCTTTCTTTCTTTCTTTCTTTCTTTCTTTCTTTCTCTCTTTCTTTCTTTCTTGAAAGAAACTGAAGTACACTGACAGCTAGGCATCATGTTTAATTACTGTTATGAAAAATAATTTAAAAATCTAGAAACTTAAGGCCATTTTATCATTTCAGATACTACATATCATTTATCTAGCTATAGATCTAACTTCAACAAAGGAATTCTGAGCTCATTTATCTTTTAATTAATTGTTGAGCCTTTACATTCAGAGGAATGAATGCTGCAAGTGTGCACTGTTTACTGTTCAGAAAGCTCAGGATGATTACTATTCCTTTTCTCCTCCACCTTTGGGTTGTCACTCTTCTCTGTGATCTAAGAGATCTGTCGTGTGGTTGCTTTGACTTTATGATGTCTTTGGAGTCAGGTTGTAGTTACAGGCACTACAGTGGGGAGGTCCTTCAATGGTCATTGCTGAGACCATCCAGGATTCGTCCTATGTGATGATTGTGATCCTGTTTTCCTGTTCCTGACTTCCTTCAATCTAGAGGCCCTGTTTCAGATTCTATGACCTCCATGTAGAGTCCTCAGAAGAAGCAGTGAGGAACAGCTTCAGTTCATGGTGCCAAACATACATGAGACCTAGCCCTTCTTAATGCTTTGCCAAAATTGAAACAAGGGAAGTGCTATATTGGACAGATGGCAAGAAGAAATCACCCACCTAATAAATGCATATACCCTGAAGACCATCTGGATTGCAATGTAGAAGAACAGGAGTTTTCATAATAATTCAGGGCCTCCACCCTACACAAATTTGCTCATAGAAATATATCCCAAATCAATGGAGCCCTGCAAACAGTGGCCCTCATTCCCACCAGTATGTTGTTGAGGCTACATTAAAAATGTTCTGTATTATAATTTTCTTTTTTTTGCTTTTTCTTTCCTTCTTTCTTTCCTTCTTTGTTTGTTTGTTTGTTTGTTTCTTCCTCAAAGTTAATATTTTCCTTTTCTCAGAAGAATTCTCAGTATATAGAAAAGCCAATTATCTAACTTAGAGTGAACAAATTGTACTTTCCAATGCATTCTCTATGTATCATCTATCTATCTATCTATCTATCTATCTATCTATCTATCTATCTATCTTTGCATTCAAGTGAGATACTATATTGCTTCTAATTTATCTAATTCAGTGACCATGTACAGTACAAAGAATATGTTCAATCTCAGAATGCACATCCAAACACTCTTTATCTGTGAAGTTAAAAATGTCTTAAATTCTGCTTTCTGTAAAGGAACATAAAAGTCCCAAAGAGTGCAGCTTCCAACCAGACAATTTAAACAGCGACATAACCTCTTGAAGCTGAACGTTTCACTGCTATGGTTCATTGGGCTGCAGAGGTCTCATGGCAAACAAATGAACTTAGCTTCAAACTGTGACAAGCCATTCCAAGGGGATTTGGAAACCTGACCTATTTCACCCTTGTAAGAGCAGAAGAAGAAGGTGGAGGGTGAGTGGATGGGGGAGATGAGATGAAGGTAAGACTGGTACAAACTCCAGTAAGAGGAAATCAGCTAAAGCAATAGAAACTCCTATCAGTCACATCCTTTTGTTATTGTCACAACACAAAGGGGTTCCTGTTCACTCAGAAGTTCTTTGCAGGGACTTCTTCCAAGTGCTTATGATTGAGAAGATGCAGCAAATAGCTTCTAAGTGGCACAAAGGTGACTGTTGGCCACCAGAGGATGGCACAGAACACTAGTTACTTTGATAAACCCTTTTCTCATAGGAAATATCACAGAATGCTCCCGTTTCCTAACCTTAGAAAAATACCCTTTCTTCTGTGCAAGTAGAAGTAGCAGAAGTCAAAGGCTGACTTTGCATGGGACCTGGATGCAAACAGAAGCACTAAGTACAGTCAAGTTCTCCCAAGGTGAAGCTGAAGAGTTCCCATCTCCAAACATTCCCATGATAGGAGGAAGAGATTGTATTTAAATGTGGAGGAAGAGAAAGAATGGTGACAAAGATGCACACTGGGTCTCTGTGCTCAAGACAGAGCTGGATGATCAACAAGTGTTTTGTGCCACTGCAAGGGTGGCATCAGAAAATAAGCAATTGTATGTGACTACCATCAAAAAAAAAAAAACAAAACATAAGAATGCAGAGGAAGACATCTTGTTTAGTCCACACAAGCATAAATATCTGAAAGGCACCTTCCTTCCATGTGCTTACTGTCTGTTACCTAAGATAGAGAAAACATGCTCCAGAAATGAGCATCTGCCTCTGAGTGAGTTTGCACAACACTTAGAGGCAGATTTGCTGATGAGTGCTGACCTTCTCATCAGGTCCACAAAGCCCTATAGGACTTCTTTTGTAAAATCATTGGTTGTAATGTCATGTCTACTGTTTCTGTAAAGTACCTTAACCAAAAGCCACATAGGAGAGCAAAATGCCTATTTGACTTGCAAGATATAAACTGGAGCATGGTCTGTCACTGAGGAGACATTAAAGCAGGTACTAAGGCAACTAATCATATTGTATCTACTTGTAATTATCTAGTCAAGAGCAGAGTGAAACTAATGCCCCATGCTTTCTTCTTGTTTGTGCTCTCATCTAGATTTCCATGCCTAGGGAATGGAGCCACCCACAATGGCCTACATCAACTCATGATCAAGACAATCTGAACAGACTTGCCCCTAGACCAAATTGATCTAAGCCATTCCTCAACTGAGGCTCTTTTCTCAGGTAATTTTAAGTTATCACAGTTAATAATTAATTTGTCTGTCTTAATAATATTGCAATAAAACAAATATCATAAAAGGAAAAAATATATAAATTTTCTTACAGTTTCAGAGCCCCTAAGATAGCAGACCATGTTTCTTTCCCTAGAGCCTTTAGGGAAGAATCAGTGTGAAAGTTATAGTTGTGGCTATAATCTTCTGTGACCCTTGGCTTTCAATTTTTCTCTCCAAACCCATTCTAGCTTTGCATGATTACTCTTCCTCTGTGAAGGTCTGTGTCTCCATGTCTCCCTCCCGATATGAAGACTGCAGTCATTGCATTAGGGCTATTTTAATAGGATGTGGTATCTCTTAAACCTGATTATCCATGCATAAGCCCTAATTTCCCAAAAGGTTTCAGATCTTTAAGTTCTGGAATTAGCTGATCATTTCACCATGCACAGTTCAACATAGAATAGGTGCCTCAGATTTAACACTTCAAAATTGGTGAATTGTTTTTTAAATCTCTAAAGTTTGATTAAATGGTTGTGTGAATAAGAATGTGATTAACAGAAAGTACTTTGGTGTAGAAAAGTAAGCTTCATAGTTAATGCATTTAAGAGATATGAATTTTTAATTAGAGCATAAAAACTAACTAAAAAGTACACTAGGAATTTGAGAATGACTCAATCAAGCAAGTACAGATTTTTGAGAAATGTTCCCTGATTTGTTACTATGAATAGAAATAATTGAAGACAATGCCAAAGCTACGGATATTTATATTCTGTTTTGAATCGTTTTAATGCTTCCATCATTGTTATTTAGAGTTACTATTGGTTTTTGGAATAATGTTTTGAAAATTCCTGTGCGCTTGTTGGCATGCATGTGTGCATGCCTTTGTTTTGCTGTTAGTTTTGTAATAAATGACATTAACATGAGATATAGACACACACAACATGGACTAGTGCATCTGTCCTGTTTCAAGTCTCACAGCCAGTTAATATAAACTTGGAAACTAGCCTTAATAGAGTTTTCTTGTTCAAGCCCAGCAGTTACATGCAGTGTCTTAAACCAAGGTGATAGTGTCTTCCCTTAATGGCATCTTTTGTCCCAGAGGCAATTTTTGCTTTAGTTACACAAAATGACATTGAAAATGACCTAGTAATGTTTTATTCATGAAAATAGATCTTGTGAACATAGCTCCCACTATAGAAGAAAGACAAAAATATCACTATGATTGTACCTGAAGTAATCTGTGTTTGCGGAACAAATTGACAGATAAATTAAATTTCCACTGCAAATGCTTGTTTCACTTTAATCATAGAGAATTCTCCTGAAGTAATTAGTTTTCCTTGCGTTTCTCATCAGAGATCACTGAAACTAGAGCACATCGACTCTATACTTACCATGTGTCACACTGAGTTGATTTTGAAGTAAAAGCAATAATTCTATGCCTATTTTACATTTCATTGAGTTTGATCAGCTTCCGGGATAAGGTGTTATTCAAATTTTTAAAAATGTTTCTTGAGAATTAATTGTCTCTGTATGGTTGATCTTCATCAGGTTTTCATTTATATCTTTATCACCTGTATTTGCCTCTACAGCTCTAGCTATATGAATGCACTTCTGTCTGTCAATTTCCTTTTTCTCTTCATTGAGAAGTCGTCTCTACCCAAAAGAACTTTGCTTCCCAGTGGGTGACTGATCTTTGGCCATGGGTGTCTCACTGCAGCTGTGGTTAGGGAAATCAAACTCTTTCATCTTTGATTTCATCTTCTAAAGGAAAGAAGAACTGATCTACTTTAGCAGATGTGAATTCCCCTGGGGGAGAAAAAGTATTTGTTTTCAAAGCACTGAAGAATAGTGTGTGTGTGTGTGTGTGTGTGTGTGTGTGTGTGTGTGTGTGTCCCCAAGCTCAAAAAACTGAGTACAGGATTGCTATGGGAGCCAAATATAATGTTTCAGTCACTGTGAGAATCACTGTCACAAAAGCCTGTGTAAACTAAAGATAAAAATCTCAAATAATATTTGCGATTTACCTTGAAGATAGGGTTTCTATCAGAGACCCAGTGGGTTAAAAGACTGAAAGAATGTAAGCATCTCTTCACAATTTCTTTGAATTTGTAATTTAAAGATAGGATTTACTTATTTGTCTGTTAGGTTTCTTAGTGTGGTCTTTTTAAAGAATTTAACAAATTAATACTTAAATATGGTTTATTTTGCAAGCTTATTCGATTCAAATTTTGTATATTTCTTCTGAATTGAATTAGATCCATAGGTAATCTGCTTATCTTTCCTTTCTGTAACATTTCTTTTATATTCTCTATTATGTGTTCATCAATTAAAATATACATTCTACACACACACACACGCACACACACACTGATAATGGAAGCTTTTAAAGACATTCTTTTCAGTAGTAACATTAAGGTGCCATTGAATCACTGTCCATTAGCTGCTTCTCTGTTGCTCTGATAAAATATCATGACCAAAAACAACCTCAGGAAAAAACTATTTATTTTAGCTAGAGTTCTAGAGGCATAGAGTATATCATGACAGTGAACTATGGAGGCCAGAGGAGGTGCTGATTGATTACATATCACTTCACCCATACACACAGAGGTAAGAGAAAAGGGAGAGAGAGAGAGAGAGAGAGAGAGAGAGAGAGAGAGAGAGAGAGAG
>NW_021620926.1:2789787-2798456 GCF_004785775.1 Grammomys surdaster
AGAGAGAGAGAGAGAGAGAGAGAGAGAGAGAGAGAGAGAGAGAGAGATTGTTGTTGACAGGCTATAAGACTTCAAAATCTGCACATGGCATGGTAATGCATCTCCTCTGTGAAGACAGCACCTCCTGAAGGTGTTGTAACCTTCCCATTTAGTGCTGTACTTATGGACGACAATTTCATTGACACTACTACACAGTGTGTCTCATGAGCTTTCCTTATGTAGTGTTTTTCTACACACAAGGGCATGTTCTCTGTGAGCAATAGAATACATCTGCAGAAGTGTCAAGCAATGAACCTGTGCTGTTTGACACTGTGGACCAGGCAGAGTCTAGAAGCAAGTCACAGACAAGCCTCTAGGTTTGATGATAGATGCTCTAGATTAGGTTAATGAAGTAATGAGAACCACATATACTGTGTGTGACACCATTCCAAGGACTGGAGTCCCAGACTGAGTATAAAGGAGAAAACAAACTGAGCACAGGTTTCCATCTCTCTTAGCTTCCTGACTACAGGCATATAATGTAACTAGATACTCCATTTCCTGACTGTCATGTGTCCGTCCTTCCCTCCATGATAGGCTCCAACCTCACACTGTGAGCTTGAATAAATACTTTCTTTAAGCTCTGTTGATGGTGTTTTGCCTAAATAAATACTTTATTCTGTAAGCTCTGTTGATGGCTTTTTGCCTAACCAATGACAAAAGAATCCAACACAGTGAATATCTCTCTATTATTTCCTTGAGAATTTTTATAGTGTGTTTTGATCATATTTGCTTCATGCTCCAACACTTTTCCAATACTTCCTTTCCCTACTTACCTAACTTCGTGTCTTAAAAGAGAAATAAAACAATTAAAAAGAAAACAAAAATCACAAAAACCAAACCAAATAACCAAACATAAAAAAACCAAACAATAACAACTAAACAAAACATTAAAGTCAATTTTATTCCCAAATACTCTTAGTTGTATGGCCTTCCACTGGAGATTGATTAATTTTCCAGGGACTACTGTCTTAGAGAAAACTGACTTTCTTTCTCCTAGTACATAACAATTCCCAATATCCTTATGCTAGTGGTAGAAAATTAGTGAATGCTGTCTTGATCACTGTGAGTTTATATGTCCATCTTTCCTGATGCCCTTCAGAAGACACTCTTTCCCTCTAGGTATCCAGTGCCCTAGGCTCTTACACCCTTTCTATCTTATCTTCCATAAATATCCCCAAGCTTGCAAGGAGGGTGTTTAGTGTGTATGGTTTTTTTAGAGATGAACATTCTGTAGACCCTTACCGTTTGCACCTTGTGTCTCACAGTTAATGACAATGTTCTGCATATAGAAGCTTCTCTGATAAAAGGTAAGAGCCACATTAATCTATGCATATAACAATAAGTGGCTTAAGAGCTTTTTAATATTATGCCCATTTGTTATATTATTATAACAGTAGTGATATTTTCACTTCTTCCTTTCCTATTTGTATCCCTTTGACATCTTTTTGTTATCTAATTGCTCTGTCTAGGACTTCCAGTACTATATTGAATATGTAGGGAGAGAGTGGGCAGCCTTGTCTAGTCCCTGATCTTAGTGGGATTGCTTCAAGTTTCTCTCCATTTAGTTTGATGTTGGCTACTGGCTTGTTGTATATTGCTTTTACTATGTTTAGGTATGGACCTTGAATTCCCGATCTTCCCAAAACTTTTACCATGAAGGGATATTGAATTTTGTCAAATGCTTTCTCAGCATCTAGTGAGATGATCATGTGGTTTTTTTTCTTTGAGTGTGTTTATATAGTGGATTACATTGATGGATTTCTGAATATTGAACTATCCCTGCATTCCTAGGGTAAAGCCTACTTGATCATGATGGATGATTGTTTTGATGTGTTCTTGGGTTTGATTTGTGAGAATTTTATTGAGTATTTTTGCATCGATATTCATAAGGGAGATTGGTCTGAAGTTCTCTTTCTTTGTTGGGTCTTTGTGTGGTTTAGGTATGAGTGTAATTGTGGCTTCATAGAATGAATTGGATAGTGTGTTCCTACTGTTTCTATTTTGTGGAATAGTTTGAAGAGAATTGGTATTAGGCCTTCCTTGAAGGTCTGATAGAATTCTGCACTAAAACCCTCTGGTCCTGGGCTTTTTTTGGTGGGGAGAATTTTAATGACTGCTGCCATTTCTTTAGGAGTTTAGAAGGCTTATCTGTGCCTGATTTAACTCTGATACCTGGTATCTGTCTAGAAAAAGTAGTAGATTCTACCCTAGGACCAGTGAGCTATCTAGCAGTAGGTTCTTGGTTTGCTCATGATACCAGATCTGACTTTCAGTCTGTGGATGTGTCCACAAAGCCAATCAAAAATGACTTGTTGCTTCTATGATGTTTGTATCACTATTGCAGTCTTGCTAGCCCAGACATAATGGTCACTTAAAGGGATTACAGCTGAGTAATAAATCTTTGATAAAAAAATCTATAATTTTGTTACCATTAACATTCTCTTCTGTTTTCATACTCTCCCAAATTTTTGTTTCCCATAGCAGTTGTTTTTAATATAAAGCAAGTATAGAATACATGCTTTCTTTGTGACTGCTATACAAATATTGACAATCACAGTTCCCTTTAACTGCCTTTGCTGCTTAAATAATTTTATCCAAATCTTTTTATCTTGGGGAGGGGATTAAAAACAAATACCATTTGCTACCTCTTTCTTTGACTATGTGTGAAATCTATGTCCATTGACATTAACATCTTTCTTCTATATTTCCAGAATACAACTAGATAAATATGATAATTACTTTCTTGTCTGACTCTAGTTAGTCTTACATTAAAACCATGTTTTCTAATAGCTAGTAAAAGCTGCTCAAGATTAATTCTGTACCTGTCCTGATAGTTGACACATGCTTAACATTTAGATTAACAAAAGAGCAATCCACTCTTTATTCTTGTTAAAATTAAACTACAGAAAATATATGAAGCCTCAGTAAACACTCTGAAATATATTTTATCTAAATGTTTTAATAGTTTTTACCTTAAAACAATTTCACTGTAATTTACAAGAACTAATTAGAAGCTTCACTAGATAATTAAATTCTTCACTTTAGGAATCTTCTTGCTTGTCTTTATATTGCTTGAGTCTCACGGAGTAATATTTATTTTCAGTACTTTGAGGAACTAGCATGATTTGATCTTTGTTATTTCTAGTTCTGTCCTTCACTTACAAAAGTGATATTAATATGAAATGAGCACATTGAAAGAGAGTATATTAAGAGTATATTTAATCTGCACATTAGTAATCAATGTCTAAAAGTCTGATGAATATAGACTAAAATATACTGTGTGAACTTACTTGACATTTATCTTCAAAGAACAATAAATTGATTCTATGGATATGCCCTGGATTTAAACAAGTTGTACACACTCTCACCAGTTACAGTGAAAGAACATATAGGGCTAATGTTAAGTGGAAATGTTCAGGAAGCAACCATAGAGATATTTGAAAGTATTTAAAATAGTGTATTTAATTTTCTATTTACATTCCCGTGATTTCATCAGTATACTTTTTTTGTACTAGAAATATTATTGGTGACATTCTTCTAGTTGTTTCTAAAATTCCTACTCTTGTATCTGTGTCCTTTAAATTTTTATTCTTACCTTCCATGCCAGGTTAATTTCCCACTGAAGCTGGATTTAGATTTCATTGCCTAATTGACAGTACTTTTTAAGGCATCACACAAAATCAGCTAATTTTAAGACACTGCTAAATTTCAATTCATTGGTACTACCTATAGTTTTGCATGTATATATTTAGGTCCTACAGAGTATGTAAGATATATTTACTCTAGAATATATTGTTATTTCTCAATAAAACAAATTTTACTGTTTATTCTATTGATAACTGTATACTATACAAATCTATACTGTGTTCATTTCTTTTCATTATATATTTCTTTCTACTACTATCTTGGTAACTTACTTGACTCTCAAGACTAAGAATAAATGACCCTTAGTTATGAATTGGTTACTGATTGTCGTATAACAAATGTTTTATAAGCCTGTACATTCATGAAATAGTCATCTTATACTTACTTCATAGTATTAAAATATAATTCTTCTTTGGTTTATTATGAAATGTCATCTAAAACCATGGAATAGAAGAGCTACTAAAGATCATTTTACCATACAGTGATAGACTAGTGATAGATAGTTTGACTTAGGTATGAACTTGGGAGATAGAACCACCTAAGAGACAGGCTTCTGGTCATGTTGGTGAAGATTATTTTGCAGACTAACTGAGGTGGAAACACTTGCCCACTATAGGTGTCACCATCCTCTAGGCTGAGATCCTGTATTGAATACAAAGAAGAAAGAGGACTGAGCATCATTCACCGCTGTCTTCTTCCTGACTTTAGAGTAATATGATCAGACACCTGAAGCTCCCGCTGCCTTGTCATCTCTGATATGTGGGAGTGTCCTCTGCAATGATGATCCATAATAAATCTATTCTCCATTAAACGTTTTTAATTTTATCAAGTAGAAAAGAAACTAAAATGTGTTGCCTGTGTTAATTGTTGTCATATTTCATTCATTTCCAAACTCCCTACAAGGTAACAGTTGGTTGTAGTTCTTTCTATAATTCTGTCTTTTACAGTAATATAATTTAACTACATATCAGGAAGTAAAATGAAATTTATGATGAGACTAATTTCTCTAAAAGCTAAACAAAATTTCAAAGTTCTCTAAAATGTAAGCTTCATCACAATGTTTTTGAATTTTACAACAGAGTACAAACATAGAACTGTGAAGACCTTAAGAAACAATGGTACCATAGGTTTTTGTTTTCAGTCTGCTGTATAGTTCAACAACATTTTTGTGCACCTTGTATTGTACCTGTATTTGTGTTCTTGGTTCACTTTAAGGAACTGATATTAGGAGAATATTGATCAGGAAGGAGATGTACCTCAGTTGGAATACGAGTGCTTACCTGGCATCCATGAAGCCCTGGATACTGTCCCAGTCCTGGGCTCGGGAGGCAGAAACCAGAAATTCAAAGTCATCCTCAGCTAGAAACATCCTCTGGGTTTTCAAGGCCAATCAGGAATGTGTGAGATCCTGTCTCAAAACAAAGTAAATGAAAGGCATGGCTGAATGAGTACTCTTGGTCTGATTTGAGATTTTAAAAAGTGTTTATTTAGGAAGTACAAAGGTAGTGTCACCTTATCCCATTATTTTATATATTTATTTTCATATCCAGTGAAATGTGGAAATGTTCAAGCATTTGCTGGTATGTCAAATCTACCCAATGATAGTAGCAATCTTGAAGAAAAACAATGCAGTGTGAAACAAAGAATCAAAAGATCTTCATCGTTGAAGCATTGTGTACAGAATATAAATTTCTTTTTTCTTCTTTGCAGTGCTGGCTTTTAACCCCAGTGCTTCCCACACATTTGGTGGGGGGTAGGGGTGCTCTTTTGCTGACCGATGCTTCTAGCTCTGGAAGCTCTAATTATTTTTACTCTAAGTGTCTTTCCACTGGTGAATTTATATTCCCCTGAAGACTCTGTGACCCTTCAACCCACACTATTCCAGACAGTGCCTTTTGTTCAGTAGTGCCAAGTCTGTACTTGTTTAGTTATAGTCTTAAAAAGTAGTCGCTTGCTTCAGTCTTCATCAGCCTGCTCACTATCTTATCTGATGCTACGGATTGTGGTAAGCAGGTAACACAGATTTTTAATTTCCTAATTTTCTGAGAAATAATCCACTGGATTAAGAAATGGATTTGGCTATGTCTATGCCATTGTTCTATGTGGATATTAATGACTGTATTTTGTTTTTCTTACCTCTGATTACCAGGTGACATCAGTCCTTGATTTCTTCCAAGAAAACTTGGACCTGTAACTTCTTCATCTAGCTCAACTATTTCTGTCTCTCAAACAATATCATGCACCATCTCTAAATAAATAAACATGCTCACTTCACGAGAAAACTTCTCAAGCACAGATGTCTTTCATGTGACTTTCTTCATACCTTCTATGCATAATAATCTATGCACAGACTTTATTTTCCCTCCTGTCTTATAAAGTGTTTAAGGGAAGAAATTAATGTCTTTTATATTGTTTTGTATCTTATAAACTTGAGGAGTGACTGCCACACCGAATGATGCTGAGTTAAACTGAACTGCTAAACTCCTTGCTGTGTAAAACCCCAGTGCTTCAGACAGATGCCAGCCTGTCCTTCAATGTAAAGGAGCCATTGTAACTTGTCTACTGGAGGGACACTTCAGGGAAAAAGCTTTTCTCTTTAGCATGCTGTAAAGAGCATCGTCTCTCCTGTCTCACAGACATGCTGTCCTGCTAAAATGAAATATTTTTCCCTTTGGGTTTAAGGGCCAGTGAAGAGGCATGCTTAATTGTAAGAAAGAGTTGACTGCTCCGAACTCCTCTCAACCCTCCAGGCCCCGGTTTTCTCTGTAGAAGATCTTGGGAGACTCAAAGAGAACTGAAATCAAATGCAAGAAGTCTGAGGACCTTGAGGTCTGTCTTTTGTCTGCTAAGCAGTTATTTTTGACTGTACTGAGAAAAATTATTTCCTGGTAAGGGTTTGTTTACTTAATCTTAAAATTATATTTATTCTTAAGGTGTAAATATTATGATCATTATGCCCATTCATTCAAACACAAAGTCTCCCTATATTCTTGTGTATGGGTTGATTCTATTCTTTGAAGGTGTAAGCATTTCCTTAAATACTAAATTAAAGTTTCCAAAGCTTTCCTCTGGGAATTTTGGTTCAGATAGGCTGTTTTAAAGCTAAAGCTTAAAGCTACCTATTTATCATCTGTCATTTTTAATGGCTTCATTTCTTCTTTTTCCTCTATTGCCTATTTTCACTGTTGTTAATTCTAAAACATTATTTTGTAAACATGACATCTTTGACTTTTAATGTATAACTTGTCATTGAAAGTATTTTTATAACTATTTTATTTTATGTTGATTGGAGTTTTGCCTGTACTTCATGAGGGCAGTGCCCACAGAGACTAAGAGAAAGCATTAGATCCTCTGAAATTAAAATTTAATTTTATAGTATATATTATAATATTATATGGTTGTGAGATGTTATGAGGACACAAGAAATCAAAATCAGGTTTTCTGGAAAAAAGAGGTCCATGAACTTAACCATTGAGCCATCTTTCCATCCTCTTGAGTTAATATATTTTAAAGACTTTTATAAAAAAACTACATCAGGTTTCTGTATAGCCAAACTGTACATATCAGACATATTTCATTTTATTTCCTACAAACTTTATGCCTTTAAAGAACGTGTTTCAGTTTCAGTTATGAGTAAGAGCTGAACAACTATTTTTCACATAGTTTGTAGTTACATGTCCATACTGTTTAAGGATGAGGAGCATAATTCAATGGTATATAGCACTTGTGTAGCATGCATAGGATCTTTGCTTTGATCACTGACATTGAAAACAGTTGATTGTGTTTAATCTATTGCCTTCTGAGTCTAAAGTTCTCATAAGACTAGGATTGATGGTATACACATTAACATACGTGTACTGAATCATCATCTGCTCTCTGTTAGGTTCATACACAGGTAGAATGAGAAGAACATCTTGTTTTATTTTTTTGACATTTTTCTAATAATACTGAACCTGCGATTCATGGGGAAAGCCTATTATCATGCATATTTCTGAGTCCTAAAGCAATGAGTTCTGATTCAACTGATAGGTCTGGAGTAGAGTGTAGAAACAGATGTCCTTAATTAGCATTTTGGGTCATTTTGATGAATAGTTGCCTAATATGAAAGATAAAGATTTTATTCTGAATAGCACGATATTAAAATGAGTTTTAATTACAATAATTTTCAATGCTGCCTTTAATTCACATATAAAGCTTTAGAAATCTGGGCTAGCATTAGAAGGAGGTGAATTTATTCATAGAATCATGACAAACATTATAGAGCATTCCTAGAATTTCTGGCCTTGGTGTAATTATAACAAAAGTTGCTTTATTTGACTTAGTAACATGAAGGCCTATGTGTGGAGGTATGAGTGAAAATATGCATTAGCTATAAATGTAAATGAGAATAAAACAGAGGAAGAAAAACCAAGTGATGGGTTGAAATTTTAGGTTGCATGCATGAGAGATAGTCTCCTGAAAGAGTGACCTAATATTAGCTTTGAAAACAAAATCAGTTTTACACAAAACAGCTAGGATGGTCAAAACAGTAAAATGTTATGCTTCAACAAGCCCTGGTATCTGGTTCATCAGGGTGAAACTGCTTCCAATTTCAAATTTCCACCATCTTCCTCTCAGCCTCACTGCTCTTTGACAGTGGGAGTCTTTATTCCATCAGTCCCTTTGGTCATAAAGGAAAAGGTCCAGATGAGGTCTTCAGGTCGTGAGACTCATCGCTGTCCCCAAAGTCTACAGAAAGACAACCTTGACAGTCCATGTCTCATGTCTATTTCTTTTTTTAAAAAAATTTTATTGGTTATTTTATTTATTTACATTTCAAATATTGTTTGTTTTCCCGGTTTCCCCTCCACAAATCCCCTATCCCATTCCCCTCCCCCTGCCTCTACAAGGGTGCTACCCCACCCACCCACTCACCCACCCACCCACTCACCCACTCACTCACTCACCCACCCACTCACCCACCCACTCACCCACCCACTCAC
>NW_021620926.1:2798466-2800141 GCF_004785775.1 Grammomys surdaster
CACCCACTCACCCACTCACTCACCCACCCACTCACCCACCCACTCACACACCCACTCACCCACTCACCCACTCCTGCCTCACTCACTCACCTACTCACCCACTCCTGCCTCACTCACTCACCTACTCACCCACTCCTGCCTCAGCACCCTAGCATCCCCCTACATTGGCACATGGAGCCTCCACAAGACCAAGTTCCTCCCCTCCCACTGATGCCAGATAAGGCCATCCTGTGCTACATATGCAGCTGGAGCTATGAGTCCCTCCATGTGTATTCTTTGGTTGGTAGTTTAGTCCCTGGGAGCTCTGGGCCATCTGATTGGTTGGTATTATTGTTCTTTCTATAGGGTTGCAAACCCCTTCAGCTCCTTCAGTCCTTCTCCTAACTCCTCCATTGGGGTCCCTGTGCTCATGCTTGACTGTGAACGTCTACATCCCTATTGGGCAGGCTCTGCCAAAGCCTCTCAGGGGAGAGCTATATCAGGCTCCTGTCAGCAAGCACTTCTTGCCATGCCCATTTCTTGACCCTACTTGATGCCCAACAAAATACAAGAGGCAGGATGAATAGCTAATTCCTGCTGAGATGGATTAAGAAACTCAAGAGGAACAGCAACCCTGGGCAGAGATGCCATCCTCTAAGGCCACATTGCCTCCAGCTTGTCAGACCTCATGCCAAAATCCACTAAGACACAGTTTAATTTCAGTAAACCTCATCTTTCTCTGAGTATGTTATAAAAATTTTGCTGACAGACTGGAGAAGTCTCATGAGGCTTACATGAAATCACTCCATTGAGAATGAATCCCATTGAGAGAGAACCTGTCTTTGTGTGAGAAATAAATTTCCTTCTCTATGATCTAGGCTGTTTAGCTTTATTAAGAAGCAGCAGCTGGCTGACACCCAACTCATATGATCCATGGCTAAAGAAAAGCTACCATTGAAAGGGGGAAGTTTAAGATCAGTTGCTTTTTTTAAATAAAATATAGGGGAATTAGGAAATTTCTAACCATGCTGTTTATCCTTTTCATTGATTAGGATACTGTGTTTAATTGTGTGGTTTGTTTTCCATTCATTTTCTGTTCTATTATTATTGTTATTATTTTTTAATTGGATGATTTATTTACATTTCCTATGTTGTCCCCTTACCCCATCCCCCACCACCCCCTCGGAACCCCCACTCCCCTCGCCCCTCCTCCTTCTTCTCTGTGGATGTAACCTCTATCTACACCCCCCCACTCCCACCTCCCCACCCTCAAAATTCCCACCCCCTGGGGCATCCAGCCTTCATGAGGTCAAGGTTCTCTTCTTCCACCTATGCCCAGCAGGGCCCTCCACTTTTACAAATTCAGCTGAAGCCCTGGATCCCCCCCTAAGTGCTCCCAGGCTGGTGGTTTAGACCCTGGGAGCTGTGGTTGGTTGGTATTGTTGCTCTCCTCATGGTGCCACAAACCCTTTCAGCTCCTTCAGTCTTCAATCTAACTCCTCTATTGAGAACCCCATGATCAGTTCAATGGCTAGTTGTGAGCATCTGCCTCTGAATATGTCTGACTCTTGAAGGCCTCTGAGGAGATATCCATATCAGGCTCTTATCAGCATGCACTTCCTGTCTTCCACATCAGCATCTACCTTTGGTGATTGCACATGGGATAGATACTCAGGTGGGGTGGTCTTGAGACGGC
>NW_021620926.1:2800151-2802806 GCF_004785775.1 Grammomys surdaster
GGCAAGATGGCCATTTTTATTATATTAATCCTGCCAATCCATGAGCATGGGAGATCTTTCCATCTTCTGAGATCTTCTTCAATTTCTTTCTTCAGAGACTTGAAGTTCTTGTCATACAGGTCTTTCACTTGCTTGGTTAGATTCACACCAAGGTATTTTATATTATTTGCAACTATTGTGAAGGGTGTCATTTCCCTACTTTCTTTTTCAGTCTGTTTATCTTTCATGTAGAGGAAGGCTACTGATTTGTTTGAGTTGATTTTATAACCAGCCACTTTGCTGAAGTTGTTTATCAGGTTTAGGAGTTCTCTGGTGGAAGTTTGGGGGTCACTTAAGTATACTATCATATCATCTGCAAATAGCGATATTTTGACTTCTTCCTTTCCTATTTGTATCCCTTTGACTTCTTTTTGCTGTCTAATTGCTCTGGCTAAGACTTCCAGTACTATATTGAATAGGTAGGGGGAGAGTGGGCAACCTTGTCTAGTCCCTGATCTTAGTGGGATTGCTTCAAGTTTCTCTCCATTTAGCTTGATGTTGGCTACTGGTTTGCTGTAAATTGCTTTTACTATGTTTAGGTAGGGGCCTTGAATTCCTGATCTTTCCAAGACTTTTATCATGAAGGGATGTTGAATTTTGTCAAATGCTTTCTCAGCATCTAGTGAGATGATCATGTGGTTTTTTTTCTTTAAGTTTGTTTATATAGTGGATTACATTGATGGATTTCCGAATATTGAACCATCCCTGCATTCCTGGGATAAAAACCTACTTGATCATGATGGATGACTGTTTTGATGTGGTCTTGGATTCGGTTTGCTAGAATTTTATTGAGTATTTTTGCATCGATGTTCATAAGGGAGATTGGTCTGAAGTTCTCTTTCTTTGTCGGGTCCTTGTGGGGTTTGGGTATGAGTGTAATTGTAGCTTCATAGAACGAATTGGGTAGTGTTCCTTCTGTCTCTATTTTGTGGAATAGTTTGAAGAGAATTGGTATTAGGTCTTCCTTGAAGGTCTGATAGAATTCAGCACTAAAACCATCTGGTCCTGGGCTTTTTTTAGTGGGGAGGCTTTTGATGACTGCTGCTATTTCCTGAGGGGTTATGGGACTATTTAGATGGTTTATCTGCTCCTGGTTTAACTTCGGTACCTGGTATCTGTCTAGGAAATTGTCCATTTCATCCAGGTTTTCCAGTTTTGTTGAGTATAGGCCTTTGTAGTAGGATCTGATGATTTTTTGAATTTCTTCAGTTTCTGTTGTTATGTCTCCCTTTTCAGTTCTGATTTTATTAATTTGGATACTGTCTCTGTGCCCTCTGGTTAATCTGGCTAAGGGTTTATCTATCTTGTTGATTTTCTCAAAGAACCAACTCCTGGTTTTATTGATATTTTGTATTGTTCTTTCTGTTTCTATTTGGTTGATTTCAGCCCTGAGTTTGATTATTTCCTGCCTTCTACTCCTCCTGGGTGTATTTGCTTCTTTTTGTTCTAGGGCTTTTAGTTGTGCAGTCAACTTGTTAGTGTGTGCTCTTTCCAGTTTCTTTTTGTAGGCACTTAGAGCTATGAGCTTTCCTCTTAGCACTGCCTTCATGGAGTCCCACAAGTTTTGGTATGATGTGTCCTCATTTTCATTGAATTCTAAAAAGTCTTTTATTTCTTTCTTTATTTCTTCCTTGACCAAGTCATCATTGAGTAGAGAGTTGTTCAGTTTCCATGTGTACGTGGGTTTTCCATTGTTTTTGTCATTATTAAAGACCAGTCTTAGTCCGTGGTGATCTGATAAGATGCAAGGGATTATTTCAATCTTTTTGTATCTGTAGAGGCTTGTTTTGTGACCAATTATATGGTCTATTTTGGAGAAGGTACCATGAGGTGCTGAGAAAAAGGTATATTCTTTTGTTTTAGGATGAAATGTTCTATAGATGTCTGTTAAGTCCATTTGGTTCATAACTTCTGTTAATTTCAAAGTGTCTCTGTTTAGTTTCTGTTTCCATGATCTGTCCATTGCTGACAGTGGGGTGTTGAAATCCCCCACTATTATTGTGTGAGGTGTAATGTGTGTTTTGAGCTTTAGTACAGTTTCTTTTATGTATGTAGGTGCCCTTGCATTTGGAGCATAGATGTTCAGAATTGAGAGTTCACCTTGGTAGATTTTTCCTTTGATGAGTATGAAGTGTCCTTCCTTATCTTTTTTGATTAATTTTGGATGAAAGTCGATTTTATTTGATATTAGAATGGCTACTCCAGCTTGTTTCTTGGGACCATTGGCTTGAAAAATTGTTTTCCACCCTTTTATTCTGAGGTAGTGTCTGTCTTTGTCACTGAGGTGCGTTTCTTGTATGCAGCAAAATTCTGGGTCTTGTTTGTGTATCCAGTCTGATAGTCTGCGTCTTTTTATTGGGGAATTGAGACCATTGATGTTAAGAGATATTAAGGAAAAATGATTGTTGCTTCCTGTTATTTTTGTTATTAGAGGTAAAGTTATGTTTGTATCTTTTTTGGGGGTTGTTGGAAGATTACTTACTTGCTTTTCCTAGGTTGTAGTTTCCCTCCTTGTGTTGGCATTTTCCATCAATTATCCTTTGAAGTGCTGGGTTTGTGGGAAGATATTGTGCAAATTTGGTTTTGTCATGGAATATCTTGGTTTCACCATCTATA
>NW_021620926.1:2807806-2919737 GCF_004785775.1 Grammomys surdaster
CCTCTCCCTCTCCCTCTCCCTCTCCCTCTCTCCAAGCTAGAATCTAAGAAAGTCTGATTCTTCATGTAAGCACTGAGACAATAAAGTTCCTCTCTGATGAATAATTAGAGACCGGGTACCTGTGCTTTGCTCTGAACATTGCGGATCGTAGAATCTGAGTTTAAGTTTTCACATTAAGAAAAAAAATCCTCAGTTAAGTCTTTCTTCCTTTGGGTTTGAGAAATATTTATCATCAGTTCTTATTTCTGTCTATCTTGCAGTACCTAACTGTCAAATTCAGGTACTTCCTTCTTTTTATATCTCGAACATTCCCCGTGAGTAACCTTAAAAACAAGTGTATTCATCAGCTCGGCATCATTACAAGCAAATAGCTGTGACAGTCGACATATGAAGGGTAAGGCTTTAATTTGCATCACAGTTTGGAAGATTTCTTTCCATCATTGATTGGTTTCATTGCTTGAGCATGCAGCACATCCTAGCTTGAGTAACTTGGTACAGTCACTCATCTCAGAGCCATAGCCAGAAAGGCAAAGAAGAGAGGAAACTGAGTTCCTTGATCAGCTTCAGAGAAGCATGCCAGTAGCTGTGTTTCTCAAAGGCTTCATTTTCTCACCAACTTGTTCTGTTAGGGACCACACACACACAAGCACACACACACACACACACACACACCTGATGTTGTTACTTTTGAATTTTAAGTGTTTGGGACTGAATTTAGGGCCTCATATACCATAGGTAAGTACTCTTGTCACTTAGCTATGGGATACATAAGACTCAAAGTACATAAACACCATAACACTGTGTAGTTTACAACTGGAAATTACATTTCTTCTGATGTATCCTTCTGTTCCTCTAGTCTCTGCAGAGTGTCCATTATGTTTTATAACCTTCCTACTAGTCTTATCTCTGGAGAACTGAGACAAAACCAATCAATTCATAAGACTCTTCTCTACCTGGGCACTTAGCTCTCATGTGGCTTTCAATTATTATTATATTTTCAGCTTTACTTACAATTGAGTTAACTTTGTTGTAATAAGGTCCATGAAGATTTAGACAGAATGCTATATATCACAAAAAGCACTCTCAAGCTTCTCAGGTTTCACAAGTTGTTCCTGACCTGAGAAACTAGCTATTCCATTAGATTAACCTTCACCACACTGGACTGCATTTCCAACATATTTATAATAGAAGGTGTCACTCCATTATGGGTGTCTTGAAAGCAGGGGTCTCATGTGAACTGAATTACAGTTTTATCTATAGCAATAATCAAACACAACATAAATACTTCTTTCATGAAGAAAGTGAGAAGACCACAGCTTCTGGCCAGAGAGAGGACTTAATACCAGATCTGCCCTGTGACCATGTGATCCTTTTCCTCTTAGTTCTCAACCATTGGCTATTAATATATTAGGAATAGAAAAGCTCCAAGAACATTTTGCTCTATGACTAGATAAAATTTACTTTAATGTTTCAAAGAGCTTCTATTTTCTTTTGACTTAATGAAAGAATATGATTTAAAATAAACTAATTATTGTTGAAGAAGTTCAGTTCTCAATTTTAGCCAAAAAAATGTGTTTAAAAAAATGAAGTCAACCCTCTGGCCTAGCAATCACAATTATTTTCTTTTCACTCACTAAACTGCAGAACAATGACATATGTTGTCTCAGAAGTTCATCATTCTACAATTCTGTATTTGGCTTTACAATAGAAACTCTCTCTATATAGAAACCTTAAGACTATTTAAAGCTAAAATTGTACTTTTATCTAAATATCTTTACAACATAAAAACCAGATGCTCTAAGATAATATAAGCTTAAATAATAAAAAGTATTTAATTGCAAAAATACCTTGAAACTAAATATATTGTCATAAAATTTATGAATCGTAGATGTCTTAATGGAAATTCAAAAGGCAGTAGCTAATTTAAAAAGAAAAGGAAATGGAAAGTACATTGTCTTCTTCTGCTTTAGTATGAAGATGATAGTCCAGTTTGGAAAGATTCTCAGAAGAGGTCACAATGCTTTTGCAGAAGACCTAGGTTCTGTTCCCAGTACCCATGTCAGGCAGCTCGTCCGTGCCTATAACACTAGCTACAGATGGTCAGATGGTCTGCTGTAGCCTCCAGAGGCACCAGCTGTCATAAGTACATATCCCTCTCAGATTTATATATCTACATAATTAAAACTAATAAAAATTAAAAATAAAAAACCTTAAAAACTAACAGATGTCCTATGACCTAAGGATTCTTTAATAATTACAACTATCTAAATTAGCATTTCTTTGTTGGCTTTTCATATAATTATTGTTGAATGGTAAGTGGTATACATTTGGTAGGAAATTTGATAAATATCTGAACTAATTAATTATTTGTATTGGCATGCCTTATAATATAAAGTTTTGTCTTAGAATGTGTTCAAGGATAGTAAAAATGCTTGACAAACATTCCATGTTGAGATTGAAAGACAAAGTCTAATAGTTGAGCAAGTTTGTCACTTGATGTAGGGCTTGTGAGCCATTCTGGAATTTATAATATACTTTCTAGATTTATGAAACAAATATTGCTATGACTTTCCAGAGTCGACCTGGGTCAGTATGGTTCTCATGTCACATCAAGGAAACTTCTCTTGGCAACAAATGGAGACCATTACAAGCAATCATAAACCCACCAAAATGTAGACTGTAGAAGCACAGGCCAACTGACACATCTGTAATGCACCTCTGCCCCTCAGTCTCATATATCACGGGGGAAGAGGAGCAAAAACATCATAAAAGCCAGTGCAACAGGGATTAGGCTGCAAAATGTGTCTCCTAGAAATGTCAGAAGCCATACCAATGAAGTCTAACCAATAGGGCTGCTTGACCATACGCTAGACAACGATGACAGCAGATGTACTGACATGAAAGGGGGAATCCTGAAAGGCTTCAGTCCTTGGCAAAGAACAACAGTGACTGAAGAATGTTGAGAAGGGGATAAAATATAGCAACTGGTTATCCAATACCAGATGGTTAGTCCTGAAAACATATACGTAAAAATAATATATGTGCACTGAGCAATTTGTGTTAATGTGTGTAGGAAAGCGCGCGCGCGCGCGCACACACACACACACACAAATACCAAAAGATATGTAATAATTAAAGAAAAAGAGGCCATGAATTTGAAAAAGAGCAAGGTGGCTATGTGCATGGAAGGGATTGAAAGGATGTAAAGGGAAATATTTAAAATCGATGCAATTAACATTTATATCCTTGGGATAATAAAAAGTATGTAATAAAAACTCTAAAATTATATTTGAAATTATAATGAATTAGTGGTTTTGAAAACAGTTTTCACTGAGTTTTTAGTCATGGTTATGCTAAAAACTAAATGTCCACTAATTATGTTGTTAAGTGATGGATCTAAATTGGGTGACTAATCATTTAGACTTAGTAAGTCCAGGGATATTAAGAAGCAGATCAATAAAGTTTCTTAAAATATAAACCCTACACTATGCTCTAGAAGTGTTTGTAAGTGTGAAGTAAAAGCTTTCAACTTACAGAGATCTTCACGTGGCCTTCCCATTGACCTTCCACATCAGTTATCTCATGTGGCCTTCCCACTGGGCTCCAACTCACATGTATCTCATGTCGCCTTTCCATTGGGCTTCCAACTCACAGAGGTCTACATGTAGCCTTCCCACTCAGCTTCCAACTCACAGGGATTTCCATGTGGACTTTGCATTACATTTTGTCTTGGGAAATGATGTCAGCTTCATCCACCGTTCTCATCAAACAGTAGGTAGAGTTTGAGATAATTTAGTTGTCATAAATGAAAATGCTTTACTTTCTCTTAGCAACAATGATATCTTATTACCAGTGTTTACGTCTGTCTAGCAGTCTGCCTATAGGCACATAAGAATTCTAGAAATAAATGGCTCTTGAATCATGAATGCCATCACAATTCTGAAACTGTAGAACCTGTACTGCAACGCTTTCATACACATTCATTTAATGGGACTTGTTCTCTGAAACCTACCCATTGTAACTCCTTCTTACTGGAAGTCACCAGTTGGTACTCGACTTTCCAGATTTGTCAAAATAAGTCATCCTTTGTTCCTTCTATCACCAATCAATTTTATTTAGGTGTGTTAATAGATATTTTTTTCTCATCTTTTGAAAATGTCTGTAAAGTCAAATTTAAAATATCTCATAAACTAAAGAACATTAGAATATAGGGTCTTTTATATATATTTTAGAAAATAGGGTCTTATACATTTACATTTCTTCCAATTGTTGGATTGATGGAAAAATCATACATCTGGATTTATTTTGTCTCAGGCCATAAAATATTTCTCAAATGCTGATTTCTGTTCTATTTAGAGGAGGTTGTATCCTTTTTATCTCAGTACTGTCCCATTCTGCCATATAGGTTTCTGTGGTAGGATCATAGAGGGTGGTATTTGATGTGCATGCAATTTCATGTTCATGACTCTTCTTTAGCATGATAATTTATTTGTTCTTAGCTGATTTTTATTTTGAAGTAGCCTCAAGGCCTCACAGATTTGGCTTCATTATTCATCTTGGATTATTGTGTTTTTACTTCTTTTAAACCCTGGAATCCAGCTGGGAGTCTGGCACTCTTATTTTCCATTGTGCTTTGTACCTATTAGCAAGATCTGCTCCCTTTTGTGAAGAACTACAAAAATCTTCACAGGGAACAATGAAAATAGAGAAGAGCACCACAGCTATTGAAATTGCATTACAAGGTAAACTTCTGGTTGTCCATGTCATCCATATTGTCAAGTGACTATCAGTGTATAATCTTCCTGACTGCACATTTCTTGGCCATTTTTAAGCCTACCTTGTTAATATAAAGATAGTGGTTTTACTAAAACACATTTTTAAGTTGGCCAAGGAAAGCCAACAAATTTTCTATTGTTTGCTTTGATCTTCTCATTCCTCCTACTGAGAGACAGATATCAGAAACACAGTAAGTGAAGATCTATGGATAATGGATCTGTTTATGGAAAAACAGTATTCCAGGATGTCTTTACATAATTTTATGGGTAGGGATGTCTAAATGCATGCTTGTTCAGTGTGTGAGATCATAGGCACTAGAATTTATACAGACTGTAAAAGGTACAGTGAGTGTGTTTCATGATATAAAGGATGACTGTGGATGTTCATTGGGTTATAGAAGGCAAAGGACAAAGGAGGTCAGAGAAACAAGTGTTATGAGCTCATAGAAAGGCAATGACTCAGAAAACTGCATTGACCTTGATGTTAGTAAGCAAATCAGAAACTGACTCAGAGACTCTGATAGCAGAGTCATATACTAGAAATAAATATAGGAAGGGAAAGCATGGCAGCCAAGAGATGTCCATGTGAAACACACATGTCCTCTGCAGAAATCATGGCGATCACATTCAAAGATAGAACAGTTTAAGAATGATGGGGTTGTCCTGATATAGTCATGAAGATAGGTAAGGATTTTAGATTGCTTTACATGTTTCTCAAGCTATTGGAGTGGAGTAAAAGCCAGGCTACTTTAATAAAATGATATCTTCATTAGAGAAGTGTAATTGAAAATATCCTTGTACTTCATGTTTAAGATACACACACACACACACACACCACACACACCTGTGTGTGTGTGGTGTGTGTGTGTGTGTGTGTGATTAACTGCTTTGAGGTTTCTCCTTAGTTTTATTGAGTATTTAATGGTATTCAGATGGCCACTGGGCATGCATTTCTCAGAGGCTTCTCTGATTCAGACTGGCAGAGATCCATAAGTAACGGAGGTATGGAAGCAGTGGCTTACTGCTCCACTGCACGTTCCCAGTTCTTACCAGGTCCTTATGGAGCAACTGTGCAGAGTCTGCATCTCTCTTTACCATTATAAGAGCAACTGCTTTCAGTCTCTCTAATGTCCCTTTTCCTATTAAATATCAGACTAAGACTGTAGGGATACAGGAAAACATAAGATCATCTGTTATTCTTTCTAATCCTATTTCTTAGGTACTTAAACTTAAAGCCATTCATGTTTTCTAAATGTTAAGAACAATGCCTTCATCCAAAGCACCTGTAGCCTCCTTATCAATGTACACATTAACAGAAAATTAAATAAGGCAGAGCCAGAGCCTTTCTCCTTTAGAATTTAGAAAAGTCTCAGGCTGATTGACAGCATTTATGCTTTCAATCAAAGCATGTTCTCCCTAACTAAAGTGAATCTCACCTTAACTATCTGATCTGTCTCACACCAGATCTGATTTCACATGGCATTTATAAGTGGGCTTTATAATCTTAAATGTCTATGACTTATTTTCTTGTTTTATCCTAGAAAGTGTTTTCAACTTAGCAAAAGTGTTATTAAAGTTTTTTGCCTATTTTTCTGTTTAGCAATCTAGAAATAAGTCTATATTTAGCTACTTAAGTAAAACAATGTTTTCATAATTATTATTATTAGGTTAAAGAAATTTTAGTATGAATAGTCATATATCTTTAAAATTTATTTTTTAAACCATAATACTCACATAAATTATTTTGAACTAGTCAGATTTTCATCAAGGCATAAGTAGTTTGTGATTCTTGCCATAGTCCTTAATCATAATGTTAAGCATTTAGGGGCAATTTTTAGGTTCATAGAGGTAATCAAATAATCATTTTCCTTATTATATATTCCATTTCTTTTGTTTTAGTATTTAAGATAAATTCTTGAAATAGAAAGCCCTGATTTAAACAGTAACTCATATGGAAATCTATAAGTATATTACTTTATACATACAGCTAATATTTGTGTAGTTTTAAATAATTCAGTACAAAGATAAGATGGTTTAATATTTTATTTAAAACACAGAGGTTGAGTGTGTGTGTGTGTGTGTGTGTGTGTATGTGTTTTCTCTCCTATAATTTGATTTTGTCAAAATTTTAAGAGAGAAAAATAGTTACTTCAAGAGCTATAGAAATATCAAAAATGCCTTCTCTCTCTCTCACATAAACAGACATACACACATAGAGACATGCAGACACACACACACGACACTATACACAACTAATGCCACCTGACATGTAATGTAGTTGTATGATAATGTCAGCAGAACTCTAACCACAAAGCTACTAAGTAGAAACATATTAGTGCTTCATTACATAGCATTGACTATCAATCACATTTGCTCTTAAAAAGAAAAAAATACTATATCAAAATTATTTCCAACTTCATACCCATGCTGTGAAAACTCTAAAAGAAAGATAAAAGAAATATGGGAACATCTGAGCTGATGTAGCTGCTTATTGCTTTAAATGTAAGGATATGGATCTCCGGAGGCAAGGGGAATGCTTATGGCCAAACACTGGGAGGATTGAAAGAATTCAAATGCCAAATAGTATTGTCCCAATGGGTATGGAGGTGGAGCCTAGAATGCTAAGCTGTCCACTTCTGAAGGTCTAGAGAATGAAGTGATCTCTTTTCTGTCTATGATAAAAGGCCCTACCTACACTCCTGCAATGAAAAGGCAGGACAGCAAGAAAACCACAAGAAATTTTTGTTCATAATTAATAATGATTTATATGCAAAGCATTTTGGTGCTTAGAGTTAAAGAAATCTGGACAGTCATTGAGAAATATAATTGGAAAAGTATGCTTTAATAGTAACGGATAGAGTTGGGAATTTATTAAGGACTACTAGTTAGATTTATCGATTTATTTAATTTCTGTTCATTTGCTAGTAAGATTTCCTCCTCAGGGGAAGAATGGGAGACTTGCTTGCCAGAAATTACTCAGAAACACAAAGAAATCATGACTTTAGCTTTTAGTAGTCTTGCTTTTGAGGAGAGAAATTCTGGTTTCTAATACCTGCCTTTGCCAACAAGAACTCAGTTTTCAAGGCTTATCTTGAAAGGGAGAGGGAGGGCAGAGAGAGGAGCCTGACGATCAGGGAGAGACTTTGATTCTGATTCTTTTAAGAGTCTTATTTTGGGACAACGTTTCATGAAACCAACACTATCAAAGCAATTTCTTTTTTTAGAAATGGAGGAGGGGCAAAGGGTCATGATATAATTGGGTTACAACACATGTGAGTTTCTTGATTGTGCTACAATTTCTTTGTATGTCTCTTTGTACGTTCACAGTACCAGAGTAGATTTGATTTACATAGGACAGAGAAGTGGGGTCTTTTATGTCTGCTTTTCCTTTAGATGCTATCTTGCTTTTCTGACTTGTGAAAATGAAACATCTTTGAAAACAAACTAAATATTCCATTTATTCATCTCCATTTTAATAACTTTTTGTTTACTCTTTGAGAATTTCAAACATGGATATGGTGTATTTTATTGTAACTCATCCTTTTCTCCCTCTAGCTCTTCCAAGACCCATCCCTATCACACCTCCCTCCTTCTCTCCTTCTTTTAACCCATTGAATCCAATTAGTCTTCTCATATGACATGTGTGTAGGGCCACTGACACAGACAACCTACAATATCCACATCCCTAAGGAGAATCTGACTAACTTTCCTCAACTAGATATAACTCATCAATACCTAAGTTCGAAGTCGGGCTTCCTGAGGCCCCACCCATCAATGCTGTAAATTTGACTGGCTGAGCTATTTCAATCGCCCAGCCACTAGATTACCATCTATCTTTCTTGTTGATGTCTAGTCTTCTCTCCACCTGTTAATGGAGATATTACTGAGTTTCCCTTGATTCCCCTCAATTTTTCCTTTTCTGCTTTTCTTGATGAGGTCATTCACTTAGACTTTTCAGTTTTCACCCTGATGCCCTTTTCCAAATCAATATCACCATCCTGGCTCCATTCTGATCTGTAATCACAGCAAACATTATATTTGTTCTTCTAGGTCCTCTAATCACATCTCATTTAGCTGAGGTTGGATTGATTTTTCTTTCGTCATCCCTTCCCGAGTTTCTCCAGCTCTGTTACTGGAAACAGCATAGTGCCAGTGGTGGATGTGGAAAGCACCATGTGTACTACTGTTCTTAGTTCTGTTATCCAAGCCACCACCAAATCCATTGTGCTAATGGTGTCTGCACAGTTTGACTCTTTCTGTACCTTTTTCTTACTTTTACTCAAGTCCTAACTGTAAAAAATTCACAAATGGAAAATTTGAAGCCTTCTTAACATTTCTCAGCCAAATCGTCCTGTACTATCTTACTTTCAGAATGTCATGTTTGTCAAGCTTGCTCTTTGATTGAGAGCCCCATTACCTATTGGATAAAGCCTGAATCCCATACCACAGTTATCCAGTTAGTACCAGGGTGCGGCTTCTTTTTGTTTTACATAAGCTGTTCTCTACAACTCTTCAACTTTTGACCTCACTCCAATCCAGCTTGTCTCTACAAGATACCTGAACCACACCCTTCCTCATTCTAAGCCTTCAAAGCAGTTTTTCTCTATGGGACTCACTCTGCTATCTCCAGTCTTACAAATTCTTTGGAAGACACTTAGAAAAACACCAAGAAGATGAACATTCATTATTTCTCAGTGATTTAGATGCTAACAATTTCTGTTAAATTTAGTTTTTCATTGTCTGCATTTTCTCCAACTAACATATTTTATTTTAGTGTTTTGCTACTTTAAAAACTAAAGTATGAAAAATAATAATTAATGTACTTCCCTTAATCAAAAATTTCACATGATAATACAGTTATTGAACTATATAGTTATGAATGATTGCATATAGCTAGTCAAGCCTACTTGTTGAGGATTGCACATAATAAATAATTTATTATCAGAGTATCAGATTAATTGAACCTTATAACTTGACAGACTATACAAATACATGTCTGTGTGCTGAAAAGAAATTAAGACATGACAGAAACTAGGTGCTTTGATGTAACTCTTGGTTCCACAGATCACCTCATCCATACTCACACAGCATAAAATCATGTGTACATGACCAGAAATATTTGAAGTAAGAGATTTTTCTTCCATGTTAGGAAACTGACAGCTATAAAATAAACATTGTTATCATTGTGAAAAACACACACAGAAATGTTACAATGGTTTGAAGAATTTGAAAAATTTGATTCCTCTGGCACTTTTCCAGTTGAAATAACAGCTTAAAGGAAGATTCAGATAATTCATGCATGATACAGATTTTTTTTCTTGGAAAAATGAGTGTTTAGTTCTTACTTTATACTTCCAACATGTATTCTTTGTGAATTCTGAAATGTAATCATTTGATTTTGAATAAAGAAAATTGCATGCACATTGCAGTGTAGCATCACATACTAAAAAAGTTAATAGGACCCAAAACAACTTGGGAACATCTCATCGAAGCATAAGGTAATTCAGAAGCTTTACAGACTTTAAAAGCTGCCCGGGCTAAGCATTCAGAATTCTTCATTGATATATTTGTAATGATTTGTAAGGTTTTAGCACCCAAGGTCATCCTGGAGTTGGAATGCAGACAATGATTCTGGTGCAGTCAGTCTGGAGAAGGCACCTGTAAGTTAACACTACAGACAATGTGTTGTGACCTCCTATAGTGCCATACAATCTTTCCTGGACACTCCTTTCTCATTCTGAAATCCCCTTCTGGATTCCTGGAAAATACATTGACTATTATTTTTCAGTTATTTATGGTTTATTGTTAACATATAATCTCAAGAACCATATGACCACAGTCAATATTATGGGGTAAACCATAGTTCTCTCTACTCTTAACTGTTCACTTGTTGAATTTCTAACCCCTGAATGCTTTGGAAAATGATTGAGTTTGGAGATAGGACTTTTTTAAGTGGTAATTACTTTTGAAAGATGTTATTTATGATATATGCTAATCCTATATGATCATAAGGAAAGAGGATTAGGGCAAAACATATAGAGAAACAGGACCAGATGAAACAGAGGGAGAAAGCATCCATCTAAAAGTAAAACAAAAAAGACTCAGAAGATATTAAACCTCCTCATACACTGACATTTTTAAGTCTAGCCTGCAAACGTAAGAGATCAATAAAATTTTCATTTAAGCTATAATCTCCTCCTTGTAGCTACAGAACCTTTAGCAAATTGATATGGCTTCTCCTGATACATTTATGTTTATGTGCTTGCAAATAAACTTAATGCTCCAGTGGCTGAAACAAAGGAAGTTTGACTAGTAATAGATTAATGACCATGTCATTTGCTCCTTAGTGTTCATAGTGAGAAATAACCAGTTAAGTATATGACCATCACTTTGTATAAAAGCAATACAAATATTGTCTTATAGTTAATGAGGACACTTCTACATGTCGTATTTCTAAGACAGAAGCTCATCTTTTGGGATAGATCTATTATTGTGTTCAGTTCTCACCATCATTTGAAGTGAACACTTCTATTAGGTAGTTTACAGATAACTGAGGCAGAGAGGACAAGAGTGGTGGATCCACAAAGGTAATATGGAGTTGAAGACTGGACTTATCACCACAAATATCAAGAAGCAGATGATGCTCCCAAATAATGCCCAAGTGAGATGCAGTGTTTAATGTGTTTAGTAGGACAGTGGGGGTGCACACCTTTAATCTCAGCACTCGGAGTCTGGTCTACAGAAGCTAGTTTTCAGATACCCTCTCTCAAGAAACTGAAAAAAGTTGTTTAAAATTTTTTTTAACTGTTTTAATATGAAAAACATAAGAGAAAGAAAATTGCTTCAAGTGAGTCAAGAGACAGAGTCCTTGTTTAAGCACATCTACCACAATACCATAATTGGAATGTTGCTTGACCACTATGGAAGGATCACATGCAAATTTGAGAGGATTTCCATATAAATAAGTGAAAATATAAGAGACAGGCAGACAATCAGATAGATAGAGAATATTTGATTTTCAATGTAGATATTTTATTTGGTTTAATACTACGAACAATAGAAGACAGTCAAGAAGTAATATAGATAGTGAACAGACATCATATTTTGAAGATGTCTACAAAAGATGTGACTACAAATAGAAGCTTCCTCTCAACTTCCCAAGGAAAATGTCTGTATATATTTAAAGGGAAATAAAACAAATGACAGGATATTAGTGAAGTTGGAAGGATTTAAAACAGACATGAAGGATAAGATTTGTCTCCTTTTCTGCCTACATTAACTGACTTTTCTGAGGCTTTTGTATACTAGTTTGCATCTAAAACAATGTACACCAACAATGGCCTTTGCAGCATGCAACCTCAAGCAGTGTTCTGCACTCCTTCCAGCCAAGCTGTGAAAATATACTCTTATCTGTGCCATCCATGTGATGTTTCTTTTACTCCCACTGTACCTCCCAGGAACAGGAAGTCTCTTTCATCAGAATAAGTTTATTCCTTCACTGATTTTATTACAGCAGCTAATTTTTTTCCATAGGAACCTGCTATGTACAGTTAATGATGTTTATCAAAATCACTAATGCCCTCTTTGTTAGCCAAACTAGCTGTTGATACTGATCTATTTTGCAGAGCACTCTTCTCTCTAGTGTTCTGGCTCTATGCTTGGCTTTTTGGTTTTCTTCAGTTCTTTGCTAGCATACTCTGGCTTTTCAATTATTCTACATTCCAATCAATCACTCCAGCTGTCATTGGACCCCAGTTCTGAGTAATGGACCTGACCTTCAAAGTGGTTATTGGATTCTTCAGAACCTGAAAACCCAATGTATCTATGGCTAAGGTCACATGACCCAGAAACCTCCAGACCTGCTCTTCGGACTATGCTATGGATCCCAA
Source organism: Grammomys surdaster (assembly GCF_004785775.1). NCBI lineage: Eukaryota > Metazoa > Chordata > Mammalia > Rodentia > Muridae > Grammomys > Grammomys surdaster. Next base: position 2,820,471 of record NW_021620926.1, read on the forward strand.
TGAGAGCTCACTCTCCACCCAGTTAAGCAACCTAGACATTTTGTTATTATTCTTGTTCCTCCCTTCTCTCTTTATCATCCCTTCCCATCTATTAGGATATCTTCTTATTTATATGTGATAAGTACCTACTAAATCTGCCTCATTGTCATTCTTCTGTTGCCATTACATTTATTCAGCATTGTTGGTTTTGCCCACATTGATGTGTACACACCCATATCTGATGTGTTTGATCCTAGTTTGTTTGGTCCTCGATATCTGTCTTCTCACATTTCTCCCTTTCAGGCACACCTCTGATATGAGTCATGTCGTGTTATTCACCTCGATAAAGTACTTACAGTGGATTAATGTGTTACCTAAAATGTGGAAAGACCTTAGAAAAACAAAAGCATGCACCAGCAATGGCAAGAAAATAAATCTGGCTGAAGATCAAGATGGAAAGATAAAATGATCTGACATCTTTCTAGAAAGGTCTGTGTAGGTTCCTCCATGACAGACAGAGGGGGCAATAAAACATATTTAATATGATATATATGTTATATACATTTAATGTATAAGAAATTAATGTAATATATTATGTATAATAAATTATGCATATATTAATATATACATGTAATCTATACTTTTAACACACAAACCCATACACACATACACACACAAATATGTGCATACACATACACATACACATACACATACACATACACATACATATACATCTGGGCAACCCAGTCTTAATATGACTAATATTACTTTTTTAACTTAAAAACTTATTTTGCGTGTGCGGCAAGGACATTGAGCCTTATCTAGATGTCAGGAGACAACATTGCAGGAGTCTGTTCTCTCCTTCAGTTTCAACTAGAGAGAGTCATGTGAGTCCCAGAGACTGAAGTTCATCATTCTTGTAAATAGGCATAGGAAATTGTTAAACCATCTAGCTGGCTCTGAGGTTACTTCTTTTTAAGTAACAAATAACTAACTATGTGGCAGAAACTATCTCAGTTGATAATTAGGATCATACTTTATATTTATCTATCTATCTATCCATCTATCCATCCATCCATCCATCCATCCATCCATCTATCTATCTATCTATCTATCTATCTATCTATCTATCTATCTATCTATCTATCTATCTATCTATTTATCTATCTATCATCTGGAGAAACAGTGTGTCAATGTCTCATGTAGCACAAGTTGGTCTAGAACTTCCTATGGAGGTGAGAATGACACTTAATTTCTGATCCTCTTAATCCTACATCCTGATTGCTGTAATTATACAGCCTTATAGTGGGGATTAAATTTAAGGCATAGCAAATACTAGCCAAGCATTCTAGTAAATGAGGTGTCTCTCCAGCCATATGTATGTCGTTCACACATCTTTACAAATAGTATGTTTTGATGCTTCTCCTGTCCTCTAGGGTAGACCTGTATAAATTTTTTTGAGGAAAAACATTTCTTCAGGAGATCTTCTTTGCTCTAAAGTCAACAACCCTCCTTCCACATTCCCTTTTCAGCTATTTTTTACTGAAATTTTAAATTTTCAGTTAGTCCAGCAAGTTATTCCTAATGACACCACCAACACTTCACTTTGCACGTACATGCATCCCACAACTGTCTCTTATAATTGCTCTCTGCTCTACTAACCTACGTACCCAAATGGAAGGTAAATGCTCTGATATCATGCTTGCTCTGCTGTTACAGTGTGACAGTCCAAAAACTATACCTGTCCAAATAGTTCCCATGTGGGAAACTCTCACTGGTTAGCTGTTGCACAAGTAGATGAAAGATTTAAATATAGAGTCATCTGGAAGAAGAGAAATTAAATATTAGTCTGTATGCTGACACACTTGAGTAATTCCCATGCTTGGGAAGCTGAGACAGGAGTATTGTCAATTGATGCTAACTTGTTCTACGTAGGAAGACCTCTTACAAAAAAAGAAATAAAATAAAATAAATAAATAAAATAGAAAAGTTAAGGTAAGTGTGTGCTTTCTAGAAATATGAGGTAAGAGGATCTTCTAAAATGAAGGCTTGTCTAGAAAGGAAACAAAGAATGAGGAGGAAAATTGAAAATCTGAAGTGCTCTTGATAAACACTAAGAGCTAGGATTGTTGGAAATTGAGATGAAGTCCTGTCTAAGACTAAATGACTTCTAAAAATCCATGTGTGTGCATGCATGTGTGTGAGTGTGCATGTATGTGTGCACATGTGTGTACATTTGTATGTGTGCATGTGAATGTGTGTGCATATGTATGTGTGCATGTGTGTGTGATTGTGTGCATGTGCATGTCTGTGCACATGTGTGTATATGGGCATGTGTAGTTTATGTGCATGCATATGCTTCTGCACCCACTTGTGTTGGGTGCACATACACATGGAGGATATCAGGTGTCCTGCTTTATCAATTTCTACATTATTCTCACGAGCTGGGGTCATTAACTGAACCTTACTTATGCTGGTGCCAGAAGGCTTCAACTGTCCTATTTTTCTTCACATAGTTCTCTGGTTACAGGACAAATGTACTTGGGTGCTAGCATATGAACACAGGTACTCGTGTGTGTGCAATAAGCACTCTGACTTACTGAGCCATCTTTCTAGCTCCCCAAAATTCTCCATTGTGGTCTTTGTGATGCAAAGATAAAACCCAGAATGCAGAGTGACAGAAGCTCATTATTTTCAATATGTTATATATGTACAACAGTGTATATTTGTGCGTGTGTGTGTGTGTGTATGAATGTGTGTATGTGTTAAGACAGATGCTAGTCTTTGTGAATAGCATTTTCATTACAGATGAAGATGGTTGCAAAGTCAACACTTATACAATCAAACCTACAAGTAGGGCTAAGCACTATCCATTTTGTAGAACAAATTAGATGATTAGTATGCACTAGAGGTTTGTAATGATGTAAGTTTGAAGGCTTAGATGAAGATAGTGAAGTAGAGAGAGGAAATCCTGGAAAAAATACAGTACCATAAGAAAAACTAAGAAAGTATTAGTTGAGTTCATGGCCTCTAATGACAGGAATCTATCTTCCACAAAAACTCTTTTTTCAATCAATCAGAATACATTATATAGTATAATCTGAGATAACTGGGTCTTCACTAGTAAAATTATAATCAATATTAAAGATATACTTATTAGAATCTTCTCAGTGAAGTGTCTTCAAATGTGATCATAAAGACTAAGGGGCCTTTTTACTACTGGAAGGATTCTTTTAATTGAAATCACTGTAGAAAACTAACGCACGAACTGAGTTTCCTTGTGGCAACTGGTTAATCAACCTACTGTCTTTAGTTGCAGATGGATCAATCTGCCTCCAGATTGACCTTTATTGTGTGTACAGTGTGATTCTAAGTGCTGGGAATAACAATGGATCTTAAGAGTACTATGTCTGTGTAGCCTATGCTTCTTTATTTAGTGTCCAACTGTATCAGTTAATTTGTCCTGATTTCAGCCTCCTGTCTTTATGTCAGCAGTGGTATTCATAACACAAAGGCCACCTGGGTAATTTTTGTTATTTGTGCTTATGTGATTCTATATTGGGTTATCCATTATCCATTGGCTTGCTATGTAAATATTTCTAGGTGAAATAATTTGTTAAAAACTAAAGTGTTAATCCAACATAATTTTTTAAAATGGCAGCAAGACTTCAAAGAATTCTGATACCAGCAACTTTATTCTGTTGTTTGAGGACAAACTTGAAATGTACTGTTCTCAGAAATTCTGTCTTTATCTTCCTGGGCCTTTATCTTATTAATTTTGAACTGTTAGAGTTTCTTTAAATATGTTAACCTTTTGTTTCTTCTGAAAGTTATATGATTACATTATTACTACTTATTAATCTTTAAACTCATTCCTTGCCTAATGATTTTCTTTTGTCCTCAACACCACATTCATGACTTACATTTTCCTTTCAAATCTTATTTGTATTTTCCTATTTTATTTTAGAACAGCTTTATTTGAATGATCCATTTTAATAACTTATGGTAAATCCATTTTAATCCACACTTATAACTAAGCACATTATAGCCACAGGGGCATGATGCTGTTTTTATTTATGTGCTGAGATTTTTCACTTACTAGAAACTAAGAAGTGCAAACTGCTATAACTAGGATTGAGATCCATGTGAAAATATTTAATTTAAATCGTGGATCAGTTACACACCACATGCCACAAAACATAACCGAAATGCACATTTCTTGTAAGATATGAAAAATGAAAATACACCAGATTAAGGAAATCAATTATTTGTGAATTGAAAACATCTTTCATTTCTGTTCTAACAGATAACACACCACGTACATTTTCTAATAATCCACCTGTAATTCCCCAAAACTATTTCACTTTGAATTAAAGCAGTGAACATTTCTACAAATGTTTTTGAAACAGTAGAATTATTTGCTGAAGAGCTAATGCTATTTAGTCTGGGAACTCTTAGTAAATATGCCAGTAACCCATTTGAGAAGAAAGTCAATGGACCTCAGTTAGAATTGGTGGCTTCTGAAAAATGTTGACAGTATAAATTATTAGTTTCAAACTAAAGTACTGTCTTTTTTCCTTGTACATTCTCTTTTGATGGTAAGGTAAAAGCACAGCTCACATGGTTATTTGTGGAAACACAATGGAAAAAAATCTCTGTGTATTCCATCCAGAATTTTCACGACACAAAATCTGACAAATGCAATACTGCCAAGAACATGGAATACAACCACATTTACTGGAACATTCGCTCAGAAAACGTCACTTTTCACAACCAGAGCCTGTGACACCTCTACTCTTAGAAACATTCCCAACAGTCTTGTGAGGCAGAAAATTCAGGCTAAGTAATTCAGAGAAGTATCCTATAGACCTGCATTTAAGGATGGGAGCAAGGCCCTTCCCATTTCCCTTATGAAGTTGGGAAGACATGATGTATCTTTATGTGTATAGTCACACACGTGAGCTGTAGAGTGAGTGCTTTATTTAGTTTATTTCCACACTACTATTGTTTGCCTCTTGCCTTTCTTTGCCTTCAATAGTCCACGAATCAGTCATTACAAATGTTCGGACACATTGCAGGTTTGACTGCTCTCACCTGTACCACAGCATAATAAAATAGACATTATAAATCAATGAAACTCTGCCAAGGTGGAGACTTTTAAAACAACACTTATTTACTCAGTGGATTCTTGTTACATTTGATTTGTGTTTTTGTTGTTTCTGTCTTTTTAGGAAATATGCAGGCATTCACAGAATATAAGTGCTTATTTAGCATCTGATTGTATTTTTTCTTAGACACTTCTGAACATTTAGTATAATCCTTTTAATGAATAAACATTGCTTATCAATGTGTCAATCAAAGAATCTTTGAATAGATAAAGATGCTGATTTAATCATCAATCATCAGCCTTGACATGAAGTTTTGTAGCAGTTTGGTGTCCACCAAAAAAAAAAAAAAGACAGAAATTAAGAACTGAGATCTGAAACATAGGTTCAGGAATCTTAACATAGTTGTTCATGAAGAAGGTTTGCTGATTGTCAAAAGATACATGACTATGGCTTGAATCAGAATTGTATTCTGCCAAACACCAAAGCAACCAATGTACTCATTTCTAATATGATATTTGAATTGCTAGTATAGCATTCAAAACATGGTTGATGGTCTGTGAAAATCACTCCGTTAAGTTAGTCACCTTAAATAGTATTCACATTATGAACAGCAACCAGGTGGATAAATCTTTTAATTTTTAATAGTTATGGGGGATGGGACACTGTGATGGGGCACCACTGTGGAGGTCAGAGGATAACTTTATGAAGTTGATGCTCTCTTATACCTTTGAGTGGGTTTTGGGAATCAAGCTCAGGCTGCCAGGCATGCATACCAAGCACTGTGACCTGCAGGGACACCTTGCTAAACCAGCTGGATAAATTTCTTAGTGAGAAATTGTGGTTTTTTGAGTATAGAATAAAATATCTATCACACAGCAAGACAACTACTTCTCCTATGAAATATCCACCTTATTTTGTTGTATATGTAGGAAGCATTCTTTGCTGTGTATTAATTATTTTAGATATCGATTATTAAACTATTAGTATCTCACTTTATTGAAGTGTAGTCAAACCTAAGTTTTAGATTTAATTTAGAATAGTATTGAAGATGGAGTTCCTTGGAGGGAAATAACAGTTAGTTTGCATCTTCAAATTTTAATTCGTAAGTGGGCCTTTTGAAATATAGCACATCTAACTTATATATATGTACATACATTATTTAAATTATACACATCAATGTTAAAGTGTTAGAAAGCAATTACCCTTTTATATCTTTGTGTATGTATTTGTGTTGCACGTGTGTGTACAGACTCAAGTCTGAGTGCAGACATATGTCTTTTCCACAGCATCAGTGTAATGATCCTAGGACAGTTTTGGGGTTCTTTCTTTCCTTGATAGAGGCAAGGTCTCTTCTTTACAACTGCATATAACAGGCTCACTGGTTCATGAGCTTTTCTTCCCTAGCAGTAGGAGACCTGGGATAACAAACATGCACATGGTGACTTTTACTGAGGACTTAGGATCCTGAGTCAAGTCCTTTTGTTTATACATTGTGGTGGTTTGACTAAGTTTGGACCCCCATAGAGTCATGTGTTTGAAATTTTGGCACTACTCAGTACACCACTACTAGGAAGTGTGTCCTTGTCGAGGAGGGGGTTTGAGGTCTTAAATGCTCAAGCTCTACCTATTGTGAAATCCAGTCTCCTTGCTTCCTGCAGATCAAGACATAGAATCCTCAGCTTCTCCTCCAGCACCCTGTCTACTTACATTCTGCCATGCTTCCTGTCATGATGATAATGGATTGAACTTCTGAAACTGTAAGCTAGCCCCAATTAAATGTTTTTCTTTATAAGAGTTGCTTTGCCCATGGTGTGTCTTTCTAGCAATAAAACCCAAACTAAGACACGCATCAAGTAGTGTACTGACTAAACCATTTCCTCTGCTAATAAATATTCTAGTGGTGAGTGTATCTTTTATTTTTTTATTGGTTATTTTATTTACTTACATTTCAAATATTATCCCCCTTCCTGGTTTCCCCTCCACAAACCCCCTATACCACCCCACTTCTGCCTTGCTCCTGTGAGGGTGCTCCCCTACCCATCCACTCACTCCTGCCTCACTTCCCTAATATTCTCCTATGCTGGGGCATCAAGCCTTCACAGAACCAAGGACCTCCCCTCTCATTGATTCCAGATAAGGCTATCCTCTGCTACATATGTAGCTGGAGCCATAGGTCCCTCTATCTGTATTCTTTGGCTGGTGGTTTAGTCCCTGGGAGCTCTGGGATTCTGGTATGTTGATATTGTTCTTCCTATGGGATTGCAAACCCTTTCATCTCCTTCGGTCCTTACTCTAACTCTTCCATTGGGGTCCCCATGTCCAGTCGTGGTTGACTGCAAGCATCCATATCTTTATTGGTAAGGCTCTGACAGAGCCTCTCAGGAGACAGCAATATCAGGCTCCTGTCCACAAGAGTTTTTGGAATCAGCAATAATGTCTGGGTTTGGTGGCTGCATATGGGATAGATCCCCAGGTGGGGCAGTCTCTAGATGATCTTTTCTTCAGTCTCTGCTGCACCCTTTGTCTCTGTATTTCCTTTAGACAGGTTAGATCCTGGGTTAAATTTTTGAGAAGGGTGGGTGACCCCATCCCTCAACTGGGATCTCAACACTCATCCAAATCAGTTGCAATACTTATTTATCATCAAGTGAACTATTATTTATTAAATAAATATTATGTATCAACTAATGTGGGGGGGTCTTCAGTTTTTAATCTCACATCAATCCTTAAACCCTTAGGAGATGATGGAGATGATAGATAAAATTGTTATAATAAAAAGTGGTAAAACACACAAAAATAACACATTGCAACTTGCTATATCACAATAAATATTCTGATCTCTACATTTTGCAAACTTGAGATTCCCAGGTTTTAAAAGATATTATTTCAAACATAGAATTCTATGGCTAGCTTATTATATAATAATTCTTTGTGATTTCCAAAAGCTAATCATTATTTTTAATTATAACAAAAGAATAGATAAATACAACACTTTCCAAATGTAATTTAAGCAAATAATAATTTCAAATGTCAGTTCTTCAGAGTATTTTTGATCGGGACATATTTTGAGAACTGGTAAAATTAATGGTCTCATCAGAAGGTTATAAAATACATTTGAATGACACATAATGTATGGTAATGGTTTTTATGAATGATTAAATTCTACCTTTCTTACTTAAATTTAAAATGTGGAGTGTTTACTGTTTTCCAGGCTTAAGATATAAGGAAAAGAACTCAGTTCTACTCTCCTTGATAAGTTATCACACAAAAGTTTCAAATTCATTGTGTTTCCTTGAACATTATAAAAAAATCTTGTAATTCTGTTATCATTTATATATTTTAAAAATGGTATACAGTGGACAATAGCCAAATATTGTTTCTAATCCATGTTTTTCCTTAAGTCATTCTGTGTTGAATTATTGCCTCAGTTTATAAAGTCTTATAAGCTCCCAATTTAGTATGTTAGTCCAATTCCTTGCTTAGATTTCAGGAATAAAAATATATCAGGTCACGTAGCTGGTATATGAATTCCAGGATCCCAGGAATTCTTTCTATGATCTCTTTGTCTCAAACATTAAATCCTTTCTTCCCATCTACAGCTTACAACTCATACCTGAGATAACATCAAAAACAATGTTAGTTTTATGGTTTGTTGTCTAGGCCCATTTGGGTCAGTCCCAACAGGTCCCCTTTTTAATTTTTTTTTTCAAAAGGGAAGGCTGGGAAAACTTACAGAAACCATGCCTGCCTTAGGTCGGAACAAAGGACCTCAGCTTCTCTTTCCCATCTATGGATACTCAATAGCCATTGATTGAGCTCCTGTCTTAGGATGGTAAGGCCTCCCAGATAGAGGCAAGGGTCTTGAGGTGTTTTCTTACCCGTCATTGACTATTCAGCTTAGCGAGTAAGTTAGGGGTTAATCCTTGTCAGTCTTGATGACAGAGGTTTTAGAGTTCCCTACTTCCAATCTGTAATAATGAACCTGTATGGGTCTCATTTGAATAGCATCTATCTGTTGTCCTACAAAAGCCATCAGTCTGTTGAACAGCATGAATCCAAGAGACTTAACAATGCCTGAGTTGTTGGTATAAAAGCATTATTCTTTTTTAAGGGCAACATACAATTCCCCCTGTTGGGGAAGTTAAACGTCTAAGCCTTGTACCCACAAATTTTGAATTAATAGAAGAAATTATACCAATGAAGTCTTTGAATTTGCATCAGCTTAGTAACAATTATACAGATTTCTACAAATATATTGTGGCTGTGTAATCAATTTTAGCTTTTACTCCCTGTTCCAATAAAATCGTTACTTTTTCCTAGAAAGACAGCCTAATATTAACCACCTCAGTCCCCAAGTCCAGTGAATTGGGGCACCTATTCTTCATTAACTTCTTCAAGCTGAATATGGGCGTTGAGATATTAGAAGAGGGATGAGGGGAAGGGTAAATTGGTAAGCCTCTGATGTCTGTCTTAACTGCATCCAGCTGGAAGTCCAGGACATCAGAACATGCACATGACAAGAAGATTCACCAAGGCTGAGTATTCTGTAATATACAAATCTCAAAAAAAAATTTAGTATCAAGATAATTATTTTGTTTAATTCTCTGGAATCTAGTCTTCTGGAGGCCTACCCCTGTCATGTCTGATCCATATAATTCTGGAAGATATAACTACTACCTTAATGACCTCTTCAGAAAACACATAGAAAAACCTTTTTTTCCCTAAATCTGCCTATCCTTGAGCCAGTAAGCAGAAAAACCTTTACATTGACCTTTTATCCAGAGGAAAAATATAACTACATAACTCAGAATCACACCCATTTTGAAAGTTAAATCAATCTAATACAACTGATTAACACTATCTTTCTGTTCAGCTTTCTGCCCAGAACAACCTTCTATTTATCTATTTATCTGTTTGGCTCTCTTGACTCAGAGCAGCCTGAAATTTACTCCTCGAATCTTTAAAGCCTTTTACATCTGTTCCTGCTGACTTATTTCTTGCCCCATTTTCATTACTGTGACTTACTGGTCTCAACATGGCAGGTTCCCGCCATGCTTTCTTTCACTTCTGAATTTTTGGCAGACCCTCCTTCCAGTAACATCCCTCACTGGGTCTCTCGTTCTTGCTTCTTTGTGTTGAGCACCAAAACCAAACCAACTCTGTCAGTCAACAGGTTCTCCAGTACAGGAGTGAGGATGTGCGCTTCCAATCCCCATGATGTCCTTCACTGTATTCTGATTACTGGAGCTCCAACTTTGAGGCGCCACTATGTAACGAGCTGTTCTACCCCATGTTTGGAGGTCACTACGTCCTGGCCTGAGCTGCTGCTATGGTCCATAGGTTAGGGTTTAGCAAGAGGGAGAGTGGGGATGGAGGGGCAAGAGACACAAAGAATGGAGACAAGACAGAGGGTCTGATCAAGTCTCTCTCTGTTGAAAGGAATTCCTGGGTATTTATCTGCTATACCTTATGCCTTGCCCTCATGGACAAGCAGGGGAACACAGCTGAAGGCACTATGCTACGTGCCTTGCAGCGTGGATACCACATTTGCCTTGCAGCTAGGGGCACTAAACAGCAAAACAAGATATGTGAGAAAAACAAAATGTTTATCAGAGTGTGCTCAGCTGTTGCAGGCTGTTGAAAACAAGTCTCTTGTCAGGGTATATGGCCTGAGATGACTACAAAGATGATAGCTGCTTTCTGCTAGGAGTCGGCTCCCAACAGATTGTGATACAGTCCTAAATATAGAAGAATTTTTTTTAATATTGTGTGTGTGCCATAAATGAAAAGCCATAAAAAGATTTATAATCTTTGTTAATCAGAGGAGAAGGGCAAGGGGAATAGAAGGATGGACTCTGTGAAAAGAAAGAACAGGAAGTGAGGAGTGTTTGAGATGTTAATTAACTAATTAATTAATTTTAAATACAGAAAATAGAACCTATCAAGGGCGATTTTACATACCAAACCCTGGAGATCCATAATCAACTCACATTTTATTTTGCCTCCTTTATGTTGTCCATCAATATGACCTTTATCTTGTGTCCAATGCTGCCATAGTCTTCAAATTATGCTTCCATATGAGCAGGTGGTATCTTCAGCCCCATTTTTGTATATAGAGACTAAACTTACCTTTATCTAAAGATAAGGATCTAATGCAGCAGACATATGTTTCCCAGAAATTTTTTTTTTCTGATCAACCTATTTCTCTGTCTCTAGAGAATGGAATGTGCATAGTAGGACTGGTAAGAACCAGGATCACAGATGTGGAATACAAGTTTTGTCTTCCACAGAGCCCTTCCCTTTGGGCAAAGACCAAGATACATGTTACTTCATTGATGCAAAGTTACCTTCTAAGGTACACCTTGCTGATTGTCATCTAGTAGACCTAAAGAACCCACAATTTAGAAGTATCAGGATGTTCTTTCATGGAAACATCTCATCATAGATGAGAGGACTCAACAATTAAATACTGGATGGAACCATGTGTTAGCAATACACTACTTCTGCTTCTCTCCACTACCACAGCAATGGGGACATATACTTCATTAACCTTATTGTCACTGTAAGTTTAACATCATTCCTGTAAAAAGTATGGGATTCCCACTTTAGAAATAGAACCAAATAAGTAATAAGCTAAATTTTTGCTCCAATATACTCCACTAAGTGTGAACTCAGATTTAATTAATCTTTGGCTTAGATTAACAGTATAGAATGAAGTTTCAGGATATACTCTTAGGTCATGTGAACTAATGTTATCTATCCTCTTCTTTTACTAGATCAGAGTTTTAATGACTACTTACACAGTCATAAGGTTGTTTCTTCATGTCTTAAAACAAAAGAAAACAAAATTGCTAACCCCAGGTTGGTTTCAGACTTGCTCAAGTCTCAGATTACCCTGTTGGGGCTGAGGAACAGGCCATGCTTGGCCAACTCAAATCTAATTGATTAATAACTCATGTTCAAAGTATCAACAAAGGTAAAGGAAGCTTAAGATAGAGATGAGGGAGAAGGAATTAAGAGAGGGTTTGTCATTTTGTTGAGAGATTTAAGTCCTGTGTGACTCACTGAACAAAACACAGGGAAGGAGAAGCTAATTAAATAGGAAGGGAAATGATTCAGTTTGGTGTTGCAGGAAAAAAAGGATTAAAGAATGAATATGGGAAATCAGGAGAAACTGCAAATTGAATTCAGATATTGTTTCGGTATGTTTTGGAATTATTTCCTGAAGTTATGGAAGTCACATTTGCAAAAATCTAAAATTAATTAAAAGAATTTTTCTTTAATCTCTCCATAATTCAACAAATTCACTTCACACACACATAAATGCCTATCTATCTATCTATCTATCTATCATCTATCTATCCATCTCTACCTCTCTCTCTATCTTCCTCATCTCTATCATCTCTATATCTATCTGTATCTCTGTATACCTATATCTATATATGTATATTAATATATGTACATACATGTTCTATTATAGCAAGAACTGAGCTACATTACACGTGTGAAAGCCAAATAAGCAAAGTAAAACTAAAGCCAAAGATCTTGTCTCACATTCCTTAAAGTCATCACTTCATGTATCTGGGGACTCTCACCATATAACTCAGGGACAGAAAATAATCTATTAATCAATGGTCTTAAATGAACTACATGAAATATAATTTACAGATGCTTGCTTAAATTATCAATGAAATTTCTATGAAAATTCAATCCAAACAATGATTTAGTTTGCCCACACTATCCAATGACTACTTATAATTTATTCTCTATTTCGGATAAAAATTGCATTTAATGAAATGAATAATGTCACTTAGATATTGAGAATGACATGGCTTAGAACTCTTAAAACTTAGAAATCAAACAACTGTGAAAGTCCTCATTAAAAATAAAGACAAAGTGCTTAGAGTGTCATCCAGCAAAACAGACTAAACTAAGCACAAAGCATCACTAAAAATAGATGGAATCACTGCATGATTAAAAACAACTGTCAGTTTATCAAGAGGGCATAATATATGTGGATACCTATTGACAAAGTATCAGAATGAATGCAATGCAAATGGGTAGAAATGGATCCACAGCACACTCTAGCATTATAAAACTCTCTTTTGTAATATTAATTAATTCTTAACTTTTTTTTACAGCCTAGACTTTATCCCCCTCCATGTCCACCCTCTGAATGTTCCACATCCCATACCTTTCCCCACTCCCCATCTCCAGGAGGGTGTCCCTACCTTCCCACCCCCACCTCACCAGACCTCTCCACTCCCTGGAGCCTCCAGTCTCTTGAGGGTTAGGTACATCTTCTTTGACTGAGTCCAGATCCAGCAGTTCTCTACTGTATATGTTTTGGGCACCTCATATCAGCTCGTGTATGCTGCCTGGTTGGTGATTCAGTGTCTGAGAGATCTCGGGGATCCAGGTTAGTTGAAACTGCTGGTCTTCTTATAGGGTCACCCTCTTCCTCAGCTTCTTCCAGCTTTTCCCCAATCCAACCACAGGGGTCAGCAGCTTCTGTCTATTGGTTGGGTGCAAATATCTGCATCTGACTCTTTTAGCTGCTTGTTGGGTCTTTCGGAGGGCAGTCATGATAGGTCCCTTTTTGTGAGCACTCCATAGCATCAGTAATAGTGTCAGACCTTGGAGCCTCCCCTTGACTTGGATTCTACTTTGGGCCTGTCGCTGGACCTCCTTTTCCTCAGAATCTTCTCCATTTTTGTTCCTGCTGTTCTTTCAGAAAGGAATAATTATGGGTTGGAGTTTTTGACTGTGGGATGGCAAACCCCACCCCTTCTCTTGATGCTCTGTCTTTCTACTAGAGGTGGGCTGTATCAATGATTGATGCAACGAATACATTCAAAATTTGTAGAAATACAGTAAACTTGGATAATAATACAAGCATAAGCTTAGTCTACTTGAATTCTTAAGTTTTCACTGATGCCACAAGATACTGACCAGGTCCCAAATATACAGTCATTTCCAGATCATGTGCAGACATATGTCAACATGTATCCCATACTAAGTCATAAAGCACTGTGATTAAGATAAACCAGTCTTGTTCAGGGATCATGTGGATGTCTCAGGTTGCAGACATTTTATAGGCAACATGTCAAAACTGGGGAAAACAGTCTCACAGAAGGAACACACAGATCCTTCCACTTCTGCTTCTGAGCTCTCAACCTCAGCTTTCCTCTAATGAATTCTGCATCTCATGTACTTTCTTCACAATTTTCAGGTATCTTACTTTTTATTGCAAGATGCAGCCTAAATTTTAGTTCACTTTCCCAAGTGTCTCCATCCTCCTGCCTACATTAAAATTTGTAAGCACACTCTATCCATGTATCATTACTTAAGACTTCCTTACCTCTTTATCTTATGTCCTCAACTGGATTAATATCTTTGTATGACATGATATCATACTTTATGCTTCTTGGGAATGATTGCCCAATAAATTACTCAACGCTGGTCTGGGAAATGTGCTCTGTGATGGAAAGCTGAATACTACCCTTTGTGGTTTCGAGGCTTCAATTAACTGGTACGGACATATTTTCAGGGCAGTTCACCTACATATTTATAAAGACATTTAAGCTAGTAAAAGGTGACCATAAACTTTAGCTGGCTATAGCGTGAGTAGGGAGCTAACCTTATGATTGTTTCTAAGGAGCATATAACAAATCAATAAATAAGGATTGTGATGGTCACATCATTACAGTGCTCTGGGATCTTATGTCTTCTATAAAATAGTTTCATTAAATGTCAGTTAACATGACTTTTCAGGCTATATTTTCCCATAAGTTTATAACTAGAAATTTAGAAGTGTTTTCATTGCCCCAAAGTGGTTGATGGAGCCAGAGCTCAGAGGGAACACAAAATCTCACTTGAGATTATAGCCCATGTATTGAACACTTATTAAAGTAACAATGTACTTTTCTCTCCAGCGTTTACAGGTTAGCTTGTAACATAGTAAACAAAATTGGATGCATTGTTTACTTTAAAAGAAAAATATAGTCAAGAGTAAAAACAATTCTTATTTTCCTTCTAGAGAATATTTGCTAAGAGTGTTCATTGAGAATGCAATATTAATATTTTTTCCTATGGTACATCGAGAGATGTTTCACTCCTTTAGTCTCTCATCTCTCAGATCTAGATATTTTTTGAGTGGGTATTTACTCCTGATGACGTTAAATGGTGCAGGGCTATGATTTTCTATTTTGACCTCAGCCTTGTTAGGACTGCAATCTCTGTTTCTTTGAACATTCCAAGTGAAAAGCAGAGTAACACAGCTTTCTGAGACAGACACAGTATCTGTAAATTCATTTTTCCTGATGCATCATCACTTGGCATTATCTATAGTCAATGTGACAAACAAGATGTCACTATTCAGCATTTCTTAATAAACAAGAATCCCAGAAGTCACCCTTTTCTGTTTTCTCTGAGACAGAGGCCTTGTTAATTACTGAATACTGGTGGTCCTTTTCTGCTTTCCTTCATGTTGTGTTAATTTTCTTCCCACATGTGACATTTTTCTGTTTTGCCAATTCCTTAAAGGATGTATCGTGTGACATTTGAAAGGCTAAGCATCCCATTGAATATTTATTGATTTCACTTTTGAAATGGGCTGCTTTATCTATTTCATCGATCACTCAAAACAGCTATCTGATTGATGAAATGTTTGGCATCCTATTGACATAGCATTTGTAAGTTAATTTCCACTTTTATTAGTCTCACAAAGTAAACAGTCTAGTGTGTTTAGGCTGACTCTACTTCTGTGTTAGAACTTTCTTCATGTTTATCAAGTTGTTGACATTTTCATTACCCTTTATTTCATTCCACTTCATTCCCATGCATTGAAGTGAGTTTGTCCTAACACATTTATTTCTACTGTTAAAGTTCTCATTTTCAGCAAGTCCCGCTTCCACGGGTTCATGTGCAAATGACTTTGTTACAGGACTCAGTGTTCTGCAATAGAAAGTTGTAACTGTATCCATATGTAGAATAGAAGAACTGATAGAAGAATTCTTGTCAAGGTTTCACTCTCATTAGAACCAACAGTGCAAGAAAGCCAGTAGATCATATTCTTCAAATAATCTACATATTCAGCACATGTACAAAAACTTTTCAATCTACATATCTGTGCGTCTATCTAAAATGGAAGTTGTAACTCAAGTACAGCAGGCCAAAATTCACCTTGATGGCAGAAACTACATTGGTACCACTCTCAGTCTGTACTATTTCCACCTGCGCTCAGAAGCTTGCTGCCATGTGAGAGGATGGGAGAGTATTCGAAATGCAATCTCTGAGTGATTACTAATTTATTATTGACAGATGATGAATATATGTAAGGAGTATTGTCCTAATTTTACAAATAATCTTATATGGGTTGCATAATGTGAAACACAAAAATAAAAAAAAATTAATTACAGAATTTACTGTTCATACTCACTGAATTCGGATGCAGGGATAATTCCCTTTACTGGAACTGATAGCACACTCTTCTGCTTGCCTAAATGTTGAGAAACATGACAGACATTTAGGGAAGGTCAATGGCTTCAAGTCCAGAGAGAACTTTCTGGAAATAGAGGCTCACATAAGGTTTTGGGATTGTTGAATGGAGCAGCATATTTTAACAACAGTTTTCTTTTCGTTGGGATTCTTTTTAAAATTCTAGTTTAGAATTGTCCTGAGAGCTGACTAGCTGTTTCCATTCCCTGTCTTCCACAGATGCTCATGCGGCACCACTTAAATTCAAATCACTAGTTATTAATAGATGAAACGGTGCTATATCTTCAGGAAATAGTAATTTATAAGCTTTAAATGCTTTATTTCTAAGATCTACTCATTTTATGTTTATGGGGGAGTTCTTGCATGTATGTATGTGTACCACATGCTTGCATTTGATACCCAGAGGGCAAAAAAGAATGTCACAGTACCTGGACTGGAAGTTAGAGGTGGGACAGGAACCCAGGGCCTCTGTAAGAGCCACCTGCTTGGTTTATCTCTGACACATCTCTCTAACACTGTTTCATTTGTGTTTTAAAAAGAGCTGCACTGATGTTGCTTAAAGTCCTGCTTCCTATCTCACATATATTGGTATCATTCACGGGGCACTAATTTACTGCTAAGGGTCAGCATGACCAGCTACCACTGCTTCTAGGTGTGTGGATGAAATAACAGATGCCAGAAGGCCAAGGAAAACATAAACCTGGAGAGAAAAGCTTTTTGTGCATACAAAGTTACAAAATAACAAGTAAAAAATCTCAGAAATAAACAGAAAAATATCTGGAAAGCTGAAATGTGAAAAGGGAAACACTAGAACTCCTACCATTCATATAGGAATGAGGATAGGAATTTAACAAGGACAGTAAAGAAGATCGTGTGATGGACACAGAAGGTTATTTCTCAGGTGATTTGCCTTATTAAGCAAGTGGATAAAAACTCAGATTGAACCGCAGACTTAGGACATACAGTGTACATATCCATACGCAGGGAGGTGATCACTCTCTCGGAAGAAGCCTGGTGGGTGTGAATTGTTTCTTTTGTAGGCAGTGTGTAGTGCATCAGGGAGATTGACGGTACAAAGGAAGATTAAAAACAGGGTGGGAACATCAAAGGATAGTAAATAATTCTCTAGAAGAATGAAATCAAAACTGGATTTGAGGACTATATGAAGGTTTCTGACAGTTGGAAGAACCATAAACAGTTTACCTGGAAAGGTGGCTCAGTGGTTAAGGGCACATACTGTTCTTGCAGAAGGCCTGAATTTGTGACCAAGCACCAATGGGAATGGTTCACCACTACCTCTAACTGCAATTCCAGGGACACTTGACAAGTTTGGACCCTGCAGGTCCTGCACTCATGTACACAAATCCACATGTACTACTATAACTACAGTGCTAATGAGTAAAATCTTAGCTGTATATTAGGACGTGTTCCATCTCAGTTTCTTCAGGTGCCTATATTCACGTGAAAGTTATGCAGTGAGTTGGGTTTAATTGGATTTGAGTTTCCCATGATTTACATTGAAACCAGAGAGCAACAAGGCACTCAAAGGTATGTGTCATAAAGTGATTATAAAGCTGAGCTGGGATGAGCAAGCTAGTGAAAAAGTAAAGACGGTGAGTATCTTGAGCACAGGGTGGGACACACTGGTTATTCTTGCACAGCTACATAAGCTTTCAGAATTAGAACAGGAGTAGCTGTGGTAACAAGAGTGGAGAGGTGTATAGAAAGTTTATAAAATTGCAATATGGAAAATCTACTGTGAATAATCATGGTAATTATGCTATTATTAGGGGAAAGGTTTTTTGCTATACACTAAGTTGTGTGAGTGTGCGTGCTCGTGCGAGCATGCACATGTGCACACTATCTAAAGAAAAAGTGGTCATGACTTTGAGAAGTTGAGGGGAACTGAGGAATTGGCCGAGAAGAGAAACAGGCAGATGATGTAAGTACAGGATTCATGTTAGAAATTATTAAACAACTAAAACACTACATTAAGAAGGAATATTAATTTGCCTGCTATAGATGAAACATTTAAAAGAAAAAAGACTAGAAGCACTGAAACCAATTGACATGACAGTGTAATCCTAGATGTGACAGATTGCTAAGACACACCTGAGGGTGGAAGGGAAGCCAGAGACAGAAACAGATTTAGTTGGTTTAGAATAAAGACTTAGCGATCAGCGACCATTGACTGATGAGCTAAAGATAATGGAGAGCTGGAGTCAAGGAAGTAGCCACTTCTGTCCTGTGAAGGGTGACATCACAGAGCACGTTAGGGAATACAGTCATAAAGAAAGTCAGAAACAGTAAGGACATTAGCTCCGGTGGTTATATGTAGTCTAAGGTGAGGGTGGGTTTGAGATCTTAAGATCAGTGATATAAACTAAACCGAGAGTCAGAAAGAAAGAAGGAAAAGCGCAGAGGAGCAAAACTTCCTCCTGAATATAATGTTAAGGAGAAGTGGAAGGAAAAATCATAATTGGATGGGCTCAAGAAACAATATTGAGAAAGATATATAACATATAACCAAGACTGATTTTGAAGATGAGTTACAGTCTGGGCCACCTAGCAATGGATAATGCTAAAAACAGACTGAAAACTCTTCTTTGGACTTGGCAATCCTCCCTTCAGTAGAATGTGGGATGCTGAAGACAATGTATAAGAGCCAATTTGTGGTAGACGCATAAATGAATGAGATGAACAAAAGCAGACTGCATTTAGAGTAACTTTGTGAAGAGAAGACAAACTGTGATTAGAAATAATTCTAGGATTATTTTTATGGTGAAATAAAATTGTGTCTGTTTGTATGTTATCAAAGAACATGACAGGAGACATCTACATCCCAGTGCTATGTAATGTGATGACTGGTGATCAAGGCCTTTCTAATGATGTGACTTGGTGGTATTTGGAAGGACATTAGTCACCAAGACATCTGAGGCCCTTTATCTGACCCACGTGAACAGGAAGGGAGAGAAAATCAGGATGGAAAGCTCAGTGAAGGAGGAAGTAGACTATGACACCAGAGGCATCCAGATGAGGGCAGAACAGAGGAAGTAAGACCCAGAGTATAGGGCCATTGCAGCTTTTCTTTTCTCCTAAAGTCTGAGGTTGGGTGACATAATTGTGCTTGTGAGTGACATCAGCATCTATCTAAAAAAGACCTTAAGCTCTTTCTCTGCAGTAATCTTCCTATCCTCCTGGTAAGTGCAGTTAAAAAGTAGGACTCATTGTGAATTCAAAATAAGTTAATGCTTGCCATGAATATTCTTTTAATATAAGTGAGGAGCATGAATAAGACAGCTAAGCAATGGGAATATGTAGTCAGACAATCAGACACGAAAGTTCTTGGATGGAAAATTTAAGTATGTGCCACAGTTAACTGTGTAAAGCTGAGACTGTACAGAATGTAGACAATTATCAGAGTAAGGCACTACAAAGGAAAGATCAAAGGTAAAGGTCCTGTGTGACAACACTGTTCTCATGATTAAGATTCCTGGCTATAAATAAAAACTAAAAAAGTGTGTATATACACATCACACACACATACATACACATCAGATATACTTATCATATATTATCTATATATACATCATATACATCTATATATACACATCATCTATATATATACACATTATATATATCATATCTATACATTACACACACACATATATATCATATATATGTACACCTGTATATACTGACACAAACGTGAGAAATGTTTTACAAGACTATGATAGGGAAGACAACTGCTAAGATAAAATATCTTGAACCTCACAGATGTCTCAGAATGTGGTTTTACATGTCTAAAAATATTTTTTTACAATAGCAAAAGCAGTTGGCAAAAGGCAGACTGTAGGGCCTACTGGAGAAAGAACAGCTACCTCCAGGACAGTGTGACTGAGGCCACATCTAGTTACCCATAAAGCAAGAGAAAAGGAGCACAGGAGGGTGGTATGGTGTTTTCTAAGGCCAAGTGAGATTGGTATTAAGGTTAAAAACAGTCAGTTCTATGATCACTAAGGACCTTGAACATTTCTTTAGGTGTTTCTTAGCCATTTGAGATTCCTCTGTTGTGAATTCTCAGTTTAGTTCTATACCCCATTTTTTGATTGGGCTGTTTTGGTTTTTGGTGGTCAGCTTCCTGAGTTCTTTATATATTTTGGATATTAGCCCTCTATCGGTTGGGTCGTGGAGTTTGTGAATAGTTTTTCCCAATCTGTAGGTTGCTGATTTGTCTTATTGGCTATATCTTTTTCCTTACAGAAGCTTTCCAGTTTCATGAGGTCCCCTGAGATTCCACCTTACACAAATCAGAATGGTTAAGATCAAAACCTCAGGCAACAGCACATGTTGGCAAGGACGAAGAGAAAGAGGAACATTCCTCCATTGCTTGTAGGATTGCAAACTGGTTCAACCCCTCTGGAAATCAATAAGAAGTTTCCTCAGAATCTACCAGAAGACCCAGCAATACCACTCTTGGCAATATACCCAAAAGATGCCCCACCATGCCACGGGGGCACATGTTTCACTATGTTCATAGCAGCCTTGTTTGTGATAGCCTGAACCTGGAAACAACCCAGATGTCCCAGGAGATAAGAATGGATAAAAAAAAATGTGGTTCATTTACATAATGGAATGCTACTCAGCTATTAAGAATGAGTACATCCTGAGTTTTGCAAGCAAATATATGGAGCTAGAAAATATCATCCTGAGTGACATAACTCAGACCCAAAAGGACATGCATGATATGTGCTCACTAATAAGTGGATACTAGACAAAAAAGTACAGAATACCCAGGATAGAGAGCATAGAATTCAAAAATGTTAACAAGCTGAAGAGCCCAAGTGAGGACACCTCAGTCCCACATGGGAGGGAGAAGAAAGCAATCACAAGTGGGGAAGGAGGGATGGAACAGAGAGGGAAAGTGGACAGGGGGCAGGGAAGGTGGGAACCTGATCTGGTATTGGGTGAGGGAGAAGAATTGAAGCCCTGAGGCCCACCAGAAAGAATGGAAACAGGCAACCTCAGAAGGTAGGAGGTTGGGGGGACCCTCTAGAATGCACCAGAGACCTGGGATATAAGAGACTCTCAAGACTCAAAGTGAGCGACCTTAGATGAAATGTCCAACAATAGGGAGAGTAAAGTTACAGATTCCACCTCCAAGAGGAAGAGAAGGCATCAAGTGAGGGAGTGGTTTGCCATTCCACAGTCAAAAACCCTGACCCAGAATTGTTCCTGTCTGAAAGAACTTCAGGGATGGAAATGGAGAGGAGCCTGAGGAAAAGTAGATCCAGTGACAGGCCCAAAGTGGAATACAGCTCAAGGAGAGATCCCAAGAACTGATACTATTACTGAGGCTATGGAGTGCTCACAAAAAGGGACCTATCATGACTGCTCTCCAAAAGACCCATCAAGCAGCTGAAAGAGTTAGATGCAGATATTTGCATCCAACCAAGGAACAGAAGCTGCTGGCCCCTGTTGTTGAATTAGGGAAAAGCTGGAACAAGCTGAGCAGGAGGGCAACCCTGTGAGAGGACCAGTAATCTCAATTAACCTGGACCCCTGAGATTTCTCAAACATTGGGCCACCAACCAGGCGGCATACGCCAGCTGATATAAGGGCCCCAACACAAATACAGCAGAGAACTGCCGGGTCTGAGTTTAGTCAGAGAAGATGCAACTAACCCTTAAGAGGCTGGAGACAGGAAGTTTAGAAGTCTGGTGGGGTGGGGGTTGGGGAATCCTGGTGGAGACAGGGTGTGGGGAGGAGACATTGGATAGGGAACAGTTAGAGGGTGGACTGGGAGGGGAATAAAATTTGGAGTTTAAAATAAATAAATTAATTAATTAAAAAAACAGTTCTGCAACAATACTCCAATTCTTAACCATTGCAATGAAATTTATTGAAAGGAAGATCCACTATGGGAGGTTGCATAGGCTCCACGAAATAGGAGCACAAGAAAAAGAGAAGTAATGACTGGAGATTTGGACTTTGAAGTGGTGGCTGAGTTTGGCAGGGTGAGTGGTGTTAGGAAGAGGTTAGCTGGTCTGGAAGTTCAGGACATTCCTGTAGAGCACCATTGTTTCTACCTGGTCTACACTGATTCCTTATACAGAGTAAGTCATGACTAGGGTTAGGTCCAAAACAAGAATCTGGGTTAGATCTCAAATAGAATTTCATGTGCATCTCAAACCTTCCCATCTTTCCATTGTTTGGGGAAGTCATGGATTCACAGCTAAGATGCAGTAAGTCGAGGAGTCTTTAAAGCTGCAAGTGTTATGCTTGAAATCTTTTTGACTGAAGACTACAGGGCAGGCTCCAGAACTGGAAACCATCCCTCCTCTTCACTCAGTGTTCACATCAGTGTCTTTTGAAAGAACCTGTATATTTGTTTGTTAAAATTTACATTTATTGGTTCTATCAGATACTTTAGGACAGTAGTTAACAGAAGTAGCTTTTATACATTTTAATGATAAACATAAGCTGAACTTATATTTTGTAACTTTCATAAATTTGAAATATCAAAAGTTTATGTAAAGAAAAAGTTATTAGTTCTCTATTGCTATTCTTATGCATGAGGCTTTATATCATTTTATCTATATAAACTTAAATAATACTGGCAATCTATAATACTTCAGTAAAACTTTGGTAACCTTAAATCTTTACAAAAGGTAGTTAAATCTAGCTTATGGTTTTTATTATGCTTAAAACTATCACTTCTAGTGTTTCTGGAATAGTGTGCGTGTGTGTGTGCGTGTGTGTGTGTGTGTGTGTGTACAATTGTGTGTTTTGTGGTACAAATTTTGGCACATGGGAGCTGTCATCATCCAGACATGCTGGGAGAATAAGTAAATTCTCCAAGAATGCTTTGAAAACACCTGGGTGAAGGAATATCTGCTCTCTGGCTTTGGCAGTCCGCAAGAAGTCAATTAACTATTGAGTCATTTCCATTTATTTCCCAAGTTATCCAGGAAACCAGAATTGCTGGTGGGATGGCTTACATCACACACACCAGGAAGTTTCAAATGGAGCCAGCCACATAATTAAGACATTTCCAGCATAGTCACTAGTCTTCACTCAGGCTAGAACCACTAGCACAATCATTTGGTAGGTAGAATATGGCAAAATTCAGGTTTTAAATATATAATTAGAAAAATATAATCCTGGTTTAATTTCTGGCTTTCTTTAAAATAGTTTATGTTTTAAACTATCCCTTTCTCTGAATGTTGTGTTCTTAAAAATATGTTATAAAGACAAAACTATGTTTTTCAACCATCATTTTTGCAAAATCTGAACACTCAGGAAAATAATTGTAGCTATGTTTTTACTACAATTTTTCCACATTCTTGGATTTACCCTTATATTTAAAGCCATGTTTTACATTGTTTCTTCAGTAGCTTATTTGCCTTCATGAGAAAATCCTGTTTGTTTGTTTGTTTGTTTGTTTATTTATTTTGCTTTTTTATCACAATAAAATGTGTGAAAAATAGTAAGATCACAGTCAAAACCTTCAGAAGCCTGTGCTTGTAAAGGGTATTTTAATAAGATGCTCTAAGCTACTAGGGTTAAGAAATCTTTCACAGAGGGTGGAGCTGGCGAAGTGTCACCTGCATAAGCTCATAGGAATCTATGCTAGAGACACTTCATGCACTTTTTGTCACAGCAGATGTGATTAGCTTTCTCTGCCTCTTGAGGTGATGTTATAATTCAGGGCAATGCTTCTTAATTACAAAACCTTTCAGTCAGATTGATTCTGTCATGCTTGTTGAAAACTACTCAGGGAACTGAAGAGTGACTAAACATCTTATGAGAGAATTATATCCTTCTGAAGCAAAAGAAACTTTATGTGGCAGGATGTATTAATGGGAAAAGTAAGTATTCAGTTTTTCAATTATAGGTAACTTCAATGCTTTGCATATAACTTTCATAGCTACATAAATTTAGATAACTAGAAAAATCATAAAAGAAATTAGAAAAGGTTGAAAGATTAAAATAGATAGTGGGTTAAAGTAAGGAATAGTTTTGTTTATCAGGTATTTTTCACACAGTCTAATACTCTATTTTTCTGTCATCGAAAAATACATGTAAAGGACTCTGATTTTCCTGACTTTCCTTAAGTCACAGTTACTAGTTCTGGAGTTGATAATTGAACAAGTAACACTAATACATCCTGATACATAGAGTTTCAGGGCTCCAGGTGCTAACATTCTTTCCACTGGAGCTCCGAGGCTAGAAAGATTAAAAGTCACACCATGCAGCAAATCCTTATGAGCTCTTACATAAGAGATGTTACATATGAAAGCTGTAAAAATTCCAAACCTGGCAGTCCAACTCAGTCCTTGAGGCTCACAAACATAAACCTCTGATTCAAACCCTGCCTGCTCCATTCACAGCTTTATCAGCTACAAAAGCCAATAAAAGAACAGGTGCATGCACAGCAGATGTGGGTCATTCTTAGATACTTTCATATGTGGGTAATGTCATTAATGAAATAATGGAAGACTGTTATCAAAGATTGAAGACTCCCTGTACATGTGGACTTCTAGCCCACCTCTGCTGTTGTAAAACAGTGAACATTTATTCAATAGAGCTACAGAATGATAGAATTAGACTTCACTCTTCTGTGGCCATGTTATTGCAGAACCTCATGGATATTCTCCAGTAAGAAGTAAGTGGATGCCGGGTGGTGGTGGCTCATGCCTTTAATCCCAGCACTTGGGAGGCAGAGGCAGGTGGATTTCTGAGTTCAAGGCCAGCCTGGTCTACACAGTGAGTTCCAGGACAGCCAGGACTACACAGAGAAACCCTGTCTTGAAAAACCAAAAAAAAAAAAAAAAAAAAAAAGAAAGAAAAAGAAAAGAAGTAAGTGGACATCTATTTACTCATCTTTAGTGATATGTAACTCATGGTGTTACCAGCCAGGGTAATTTTTGTACTAATGTGTTATGAATTTCTGACTTACATTGATCTGGAATGTGTTGCTTTGAAATTTCTTGCTACCTCTAAACCTAGCATTCATGGAGCTAGAATATTTTCTGGCACACAGCAGCTTGAAATATTTGCAAGTAGTTCACATATTGTCCTCAGCTTACCTCTTACCCAAGACAAATAACCCCAAATTGCCCCCAATACTTTTTAAATTAACAGACTGTAGAACCAGGCTTGAAGTATGTCTTCAGTGGAAGATATGCCATAGAAATTGAACTATTCGTGAATATCTCCTTTCCCCAGAAATGGTGAGAAATATGAATCTTTGAACATGAGAAATATTGATTGAACAGTGTAATAACTGAACAGAAGTTAAAAAAAATCAACATCTCAGATAAGTTCAAGACTCACCAGAGAAACCTTTGCAAACCAAGACAGGGAGCTGGAGAGATTGCTCATCAGTTAAGATCACAGACTGCTCTTCCAGAGGTTCTCAGTTCAATTCCCAGCAACCACATGGTGGCTCACAACCATCTGTAATGAGATCAGATGCCCTCTCCTGATATGTCTGAAGTCAGCTAAAGTGAACTTATATAAATAAAATAAATAAAATCTAAAAAAAAATGTATGACAAGACAAGCAATTATAATTGCAATGTTTGATAAATGAACAATATTTCTATCACTGGGAGAAGTAAAAAATTATAGTCTAGACTTCCATCCCAATGCTGAGTTCTAGTTCAGTGTAGGCACCTTCATCCTTAAAAGGCATCACAGCCACAGACACATGACCAACCATCTTCACAGGAGCCTTCCTCCCATTTGTCCTTTCTTGCTGTCTGCTTGCTGTTCATTCTTTTCTTTTGCACTTATACCACCGTTTACAAGACACTGGAGTTTTGATGATGAACTATAATGCAGGTACACAATTCACAAATAGATCTGCTTGATCCTTGTCTTAACTATCTGTTAGCACATTGCAGAAAACCCAATCAGCTTATAGCCACAGATACTATGACACTGTACCAATGGTCAGGAACCTAGGATGAGCAGAGCAGGGGCTGCAAGCCACGAGCTCAGGCTCCTCGGGGAGGTGAACTTGTGGAGAATCTCCAAGGGGTGCGAACACATAAACATCCATGCAACAGTTCAATAAAATTTTTTTTACATCTATCCCATATGTTATTTTAGATTCAGCTCCTTGGCTACTGTTGTCCAGAGGCAACGTTTTTCTATTGATATGTGTGTGTATCCAAAGATACTGACAAAATGATACTTGTATCTTCCACAGTGCCTGAAATGAAAGTCAACCCCTTTTATAACAATGTGTAAGAAATGTCATGCCATCTTTCTGTCACTACTCATTAGAGACCGAATGAGCATCTGAACAGGACTACGTAAAATGTTGATGACAAAGAACCAGGAGGCAGCAATATTTGAGTCTACCTTGGTAACTGAGTATTGAATAAGTTAAAATGTAACAGCATCCCATATCTGAAAATTAAATTATTTGTAATCCAGTCATGTAAATGTTGTATCTTCAGAAGCACAGATTGCTTAGATTCTGTTAGAAATTAACACATTTTTGTTGATGCCCACTAGTTAGGAAATGAACATTTACTATGCTTTGTTCTGGGTGCTTGCTCTGCACCTCTCATGTTGGGACATTATTTCCTTTCATCTCTACTGCACACAGTGCAAGCCAGGTCAGTGTCTACAAGGGAACAACTTATATTGCTTTGCGCCATCAAAGTGGTGAGAAAGCAGATTAAGGCTTACAACCCTAAGTCATTGTCGAGATACACTTCCACAATTCCAGTACACTATAATTGACAGAAGCCAATATCATATGAATTAGACCCAAAATTATACTATTTATGTTTTTTAGTTATGTTAAATTATTTTATATTTTATGATATTAGATTTTAATGGTATTTTATATCCAATAACTCTTTTAGTTTCTTTTATTCTTGCTGTGATAAAATCCTCAGGAAAAGCAACTTAAAACAAAAGATATTTACTTTACCTCACAGCTCAAGGGTATATTCCATCCTCGCAGTGAAGTCAAGACAGCAGGATCTTGAAACAGCTTGAAGACATCATATCCACAGGAAGAGACAACAGGAAATACATGCTGCTGCTCAGCTCTGTCTTACATGTGTACAACTCAGGATCTCATCCGGGGAATGGTGCCACTCACAGTTTATGGGTTTTCCTACTTTAGTCAATGCAATTGAGCTAATCCTCCAATAGCATGTCCAGAGTTCTTTCTGCCTGTCCTGTTGATAATCAACACTATCATACATATAATTTACATTCTTAGAATATAATATTTCTTGGAACAACATGATATTATAATCATATCTATATTCAATCTGCATACTTGTAGAAGAAAAGGAACCAATGAGCAGAGCATGGTCAGTGCTATTTCTTAAGTCTACCAATGATTTTGGAGGTCCTGCTGTTGCCAGCCCTCAAGCTTGACTTTAGAGCTAGAGGATCGCCAAAGGCATACAGAATTCCTGTCTTCAGTAAATTTGAATGTCACAGTCAAGAGTGACCTTACATTCAGTCACAATGCTACACACATCATGTTGGACAATAAATTGATCTTATCTGTTCAATTAAAACGGGTAATATTGGAAGACATTTGTGGTCAGGCAACAGAAAATTGACATTTAAAGATCCCTATGTCTCTGCTTTGAGATCATCTGGGGAGCACACCATGCAGAAAGAAATACCTGGCAAAGATATGATGTAGTATACTATACTGTTTTCAAACAACAAAAAACCCAGGGGAGCTATATGTAAATAACTTTAGAGGATAACTACGGAAATATTAGGGAATCAAAGTAGTAGCGTCTATAGATCAGAATGTTAAAATAGTAATATGATAATAATAATAGTAATAATCATTATCTTTTCATTTATACAAGAAAAATGCTTTATCCATCTATGCTATGTGTAGGAGAGGCCAGAAAGTTTTGATAATGTTATTTATATCATTCAGGTGGGAAGTGGAGCTGGCTGCTTGACTCATCTGGGATATTCAGGAAATGTCAGAGGGGAAATATTTGCCTTGAACACTGAGTGGTGAGGTTTGCTGAGAGGCAAGGACAGAAGAAATTACAAAGCTCTCACAAATTGCACAAAATGCTGGAAGCCTGGGCTCCTGAGGCCCAATTCAAGAATTGCCAGAAAGTCAGCATGGCTTAAAGTTCAGGGTGTGCTTCTAAGCCAGAGGAGGCAGCATTTAAAATGTAGGTGTGGTGAGCTCATAAAGGGCCCAGGTGTTGATGCCTGGAATCAGGCTGTTCTATGCAGAGGATTAAAGAGAAAACACCAGTGAATAGTTAAAATTAGGGCCTGGTTAGACTTCAGCCTTAGAGAGTGGTTGTGACTAATATACCATGGTGACTTGCAGTGGATCATCTACTTTGAGGGAAAATAATCCAAAGAAAATACCAGTAGTATTTATCCACCTAAGTAAAAGGATGGTGAAGGTCTGGGCTTTTTCAGTTGAACTGAGAATGAGTGTGTAGATAAGTGGTACAGTCCTTGCCTAGGCTACACTTTTTCCTACCTTTATCCAAGCTCCACAAAACCTCACAAACAATAAGAATAGCAAACTCTTTTCAGTTGCAAGCCTACAGACACTGAAGAGGAAGGATGAAGGGGAGAATCAGGAATGCAAAGGCAAGGTGACATTACCAAACCCAAGAGAAGAGAAGAGAGGCTTGGAAGCACCAGAAAGCAATTCTAAGCAAGGTGGGATGAGTGTCAAAGACTAAAGATACAAAGAGAAGTCAGGGGTCAGAAATTTCTGCTGTGTCAAAAGAGCTTTGATAGTTAAATGGATAATATTAATGTATTTAAATATGTTTATTGCATTTATTGATTATGTATGGTGTATGTCTGTGTGTGGTGGTGGTGGTGTGTGGTGTGTGTTTGTGTGTGTATGTATGGTGTATGTGTGTGTCTATGTGTGTTTTGTGTTTTGTGTGTGTGTGTTTGTGTCTGTGTGTGGTGTGAGCAGTTTAGTGTGTGTGTGTGTGTGTGTGTGTGTGTGTGTCAGTGTGTCTGTGTGTGTGGTGTGTGGTATATATAGGTCAAGAAGATGACTTACAGAAGTGATTCTTCTCCTGTTACCAGGAGTCTTACTGATGCAACTCAGGCTGTCAAGCTTGGAAGTGTGCATGCCTTTACCCACTGAGCTACCCTACTAGCCCCAACATTACATTTTAAAAAAATTTATTTGTGCTTTTGTGATCTTAGCCCTCCATATCAAACATCTGTTAGGATGTGTTACATGGAGATTTCATTGTGAGAGATCTTGATGAAAAAGAAGGGATTAAGTATAATGATACCCAGCCTAAAAACTAATTAAGAAAGCACAGAAGATAATCATTCACAAGGTAAGACAGAAGGGCCAAACTTTCAGAGAACAAATTAAAATAACAATTACAAACGACTTGTGGGGAATGAGTTTTCCAAAAAGAAACTCACAGATTATGATTTTTATTATGTTTAATCCTTATCAGATAGGTTAGTTCATTTTAGTTTTAGTGCATTTCAAATGTTTCCCTGGGAAAGTGATTATAGTTGTTTGAAATACAGGATACTGTGAGCGATGAATTTAGGGGTAAATAGGACACACAGGCTTCTAAAATGTAGGTATAATTCCAACTCTGCAGCAAATGAGACTCCATCAAGCCAGCCAAGGATGAACTGCTGCTCAGTCAAGCCTGATCACTGCAGTTCGTGCCAAAGCCCCTGCATATTTAAGTAACTCTTATAAATTAGACTCCCATGGAAAACTATATAAATTCCAATAGAAAGGAAGCAATAGTGAGCTTTATGGACACACCCACAGGCACCTGTTAAAAGTCCTTTGGTTGGTTGTTGTAAATGGGTCCACAGGACATTATCCATGGTCAAATACATGAGATTGAGTGTGAAATAAGAGAAGAAACCTACCCAGGCACTGTGAGTGATAATAAAACTACCTCAAAGAACATCCTTAATGTTTAGAATATAGCTTTAGAATGATGGAATGGAAGTTAGATGAATACCTTTGATAACACCAACAAGAACTATTCGGTTTGTATAGCTGATGGGTGCTAATCCTTTATTATACATATAGCTTATAAATATTATTTCACATTTCATAGGATGCCTTCTCAGTTTGTTCACTGCTTTGTCTGCTAAACAGGAGCCATTTCTGAATTCTGTAGTTACTGAAGTTATGGTTCTATGTTCCTTGCCTCTAGTTCAGCTCCAAATAATAAGGGTACACTAATGTGTTAATGGGACACATTAACATTCTAGTGGCTTTGAGGAGCTTAGTGTTTAATGAGGGATGGAAGATACCTTTCAAATATTTACATATATAAGATAGGAATATGTACTATGGGAATAAAGATACAGAGTCAGTTACAATGCTGGAGAAGGCTTTATTGCCCCTGTTAAGGGCATGGTTCAATTGCGCAAATTCCTCCAACAGACTACAAAGCAAAAGGCTTTGCATCCTATTGCATCATGTTCCTTGTTTTGAAGCCTTAACACATCCCCAGTGGATCCCTATTGTAGGTCCTTGCCTGGATTTATTTAAAAGGGTTGAGTAATTGCATTTCCACTTCGGCCTTACTTTCTTTTTAATTTTTAAGATTATGATATAATTAAATCATTTCCCCTTTCCTCTTTTTCTTTCCTTTCTCCAAACCCTCCCATATACATATCTATCTGTACCTCCCCTCTCTTTCAAACCCATGACCTCCATTTTTCATTAATTGTTGTTAAACAAAAACACACACACACACACACACACACACACACACACACACCCCAAAATACATAACTACAACCTGCTCAATCTGTAGGTTGCTTGTGTATTTGTTTTTTGAAGCATATCATTAGATATTCAATTGGTATGTACTTTTATTTTAACCTTTATTTTTCCTCTAAGTCAGGCATGCTTGCATGATGTTCTCTAAGGAACCATACCCCAACCATCTTTACTCATGCCCCATCCCCTGCTTTCCAGGAGCACTTTGATCTCCCATGTCAATTTTCACAGACTGTACCATGTCATGTTGCTTTTTGATTCATCTTTCTTTATGTGTGTTGTCACTTTGACATCTTCTCCAAAGAATAGGAGTTTTCATTATATGCATGAAGTACTTGATAGAAGTAACAAAGAAAAATGTTTCCAGTTTGGTATAAGTTGCTTATGGCTTGGAAAGGCATAGAGAAGCTACTCAGTGCTCTAATGATGAGTTTCTTTATCTAAAGATGGAAGCATCTACTTTTTAAGAGTGGTACAGAGAGGTAGAGAGACAACTTTGTCAAACTTTGTGTATTCCGTTAGGTCTCTCACAGGCATTCCTGCACATGAAATATATAGGGATAGTAGAAAAGAAATTCTATTGCCATTGATATATAGCCGTACTAAAAGAAACACAAAGTCAACTTAAGCAAGCATTACTTCTTCAACCACAGCTCCATGCAATGGTGATCTAAGTAAAAGAGTGCTAAGACAAATATAGTTTGTGTTTGATAGAGCTTAAGCTCATCTATATGTCAGAGATATCAACATTGATTTTTATAAGGACTGGAGTGGCTAAGAATCCCAACTCTCACCTCACCACCGTCATCATCTATGTGCCTTATTCATGTGGAGACACTGAGAGGGATAAAGTATCTATATAAATTGTTGCTTAATTTTATATTTTTGAGTATAAGTGTCCAGAAAACTAGAGCTAAACCACGATGAAAACTCATTCCAATCCTTTTAAAAGCAAATAAATTATAACTCTTAAATAAAAACTTGTTGAAACAGAAATTTCAGAGAAACATAATGAATATTATTTGGCCTCCTTTTATATCCAACAGGACATTCACGTGAAATGCTTTATGGATAAGAGAAAGCAAGAGACACATGAAGAACTTAAGGCTTGCGCTGCTTGGGGATAATAATAGTAATTATATATTACATTTACATAATGTGTTGTGATTAAAATGCTTTCACAGGCACTGCCTTGCTCCATCTTCACAGTGGCCATTCAAGTAGAGGGAGTAATGATTATCATCCCCCTTATTTGGAGAGGAAGGGAGCTACAAAGCGCATGCTCTTTAAATATATTATGAAACAGTGGGGGAAGTGATGGCCTCACATTATGTCCTTAGAAAGGTGAGATAACCTCCTTAAGTATTGGATTTCTTCCTCTAATGTGAAAATTAAAGAGAATAATAGAATAAAGTATTCTACCTTTTCTCTTCCATATATAAATTTACTTATAGTTTAGATAAGTTCAGTTTAGATTTATAGTTCACACATATATACACATGTATATTTTGTTCTAACAATGAGAAGACTGAAGCTCAGTTTGGCTGGGGAGGCACATGCTTAACTCAAATCACCAAGGTCAGTGCTTTGTCTATGAAGACTCATGGCCTGTCTTGGCATGTGAAAGAGTGGGATTAAGGTGAGTTCTCAAGGATCAAGTATCTATGAGAAGAAAACAAGAATATGTCTTCTCCAATGTATAGTTAAGTCTCAAAAATAATTTTTAACAAAGAGTTAAATTCCGAAAGTTGTAATGCAGGATAAGTTTATTGACACAGACATTGAGGATTGAAGAGTTAGATATTTTAGAGGTAACTAAGGTGAAAATCAAGAGCAAAGAATGCAGTTTGGATAGAAGATCAAATGTGGGAGGAGATAGGGCAGAATTGCAGTTGTGGATTTGGACTGTGTGGCAGGGAATAATAATGGATTCCAGGCCCTGTGGGGAAATAGTTGAAAGGCAAGATTTTCCTAGGCAGGTTAGGTGTCAAGAATCACTGCTGAAATGCACTATGGCACGAGTCAGGTTCCTTGACTGAGAAGGAGGTATCTAGAGACACTCTTGACTCTTCACAAGTCTGAGAGTTTTACCATGTTGGCAGCCCTGGGTAAGAAGAAAGGAAGAAAGGGGTATTTACAGTGGTCTTGGGGTTCCCAATGCCTGTGAGAACATCCATCACCTTGTAAATAACAATGCTCATAGTATGGTTTTTCTTCAAGATGAGATGGAGTGTTTTCCCTTGTTTTCCCTTGCAATCTTCCAGGACCGACCTCTCTTCTCCCTGCCTTGCATGCTTGTTTAATCTTAGTGTTTATTCTTTCTGACTTGTGAGGGCTCACAGGGTCATGTTTTCACATGGCTTCTCTGGCTGGTGTTGCTATTTGGGAATGCTGTAGAACCTTTAGAAGATGGGAAAAAGTTGGTAATAGAAGATCACTATGGACCCATCTGCCAGTTATAACGTGGGCCCTTGGTTCTTCCCTTGTTCTCTGGGCCATAATCTGCCGTGACGTGGAAAGATTCTCACACCTCAACTGTAGCATAGCAAAGATTCTCAAACACAACATTATCATAGCAAAAAAATCAATGATTATGCTGTAGCTTTACCTACATTTTAATCTCCTGAGTAATTATTTAAATAATTATTTTTGCTAGAAACTTCCTTAGGGCTTTCCTAAGTCACATCTCAATTGAGACCACAGCTTTGCTCCATCTTAAAGTCTGGTTTTTGCCTGTCATTTTATCTGGAATAGTTCCTTAGTGAATAGTATCTATCCATTAAATAAATATTTTCTTGAAATTTCTATTTAAAGGAATATTAAAAGTGCAAGTTGACTAAGATCTCTGATTTCCCCTAGGTGTCATATCTTATTATATGCTGATTAAATTTTTCCTTCATTAATTCATGAAATATTCATTTTCTCAGCAAATTGTTGCCAGCTCCCATGTACCAGGTGTTTTGGTCTACACATATAACTTTTTTAAAGAGTTGTACTTAATCATTTTGTGTTTCAAACTCTCATGTTAAAGTAAGTTATTTAGTGAGGATTCCTTTCAGTTCTTTGGGGTTGGAGAATGGCCTCATTTGATCGCAGACTCAAAACCCACATGGAAAAGTTTAGCTAATGCCTAACTAGAGCCTTCTCCTCTACTGGTTAATGTTCGTGGTACCAGACAGTTCATGACAATCTGCATACTACCAGAGGAGCAATGTAAATAGCAACCTAGCTACAAACCTGTGATCTACAAAGGTGACCTGCCCACATAACATACTATTTTAGCACCAAAACAAACATTATGGAGTAACCAACCACTATCTTATTGGAATTGAAACCTACTCCACAAAATGCACCCATGCCTAACACTGCTCAGGTGGCTAAGAACCTGAGACTAGATAGACCATGGACCTAGGGAAAAACCAAATACTATTGTAACAGCAATGAATTCACCCCTGACAATGTTCCACTCTACTCACAGACCAGTGCTTCCCTAAGCCAGCATCACATAAACTTCCCCTTGAGGCATGAGAACAAATACAGAAATTCACAACTGGACAATGTGCAGAGAGTGAGAGACTTTGAAAAGCTCAGTCCTAAATGGGATGTCTCCATCAATTCCTTCCCCTCAGGCATCAGGGAGCTATGCAGGTGAGGAGACCAAAAGACTATAAGAGCAATAGGGGAGAGATGACACCAAAAACCTCCAGTGTTTGTCCAGACACAAGAGGACGGATGCACATATGAAGTTACAGAGCCAGAGGCAGTAGACACATGACCTGCACAGGTTCAAGCCTGATGGTGACCTGGTGCTAAGAGGGTTAAGTAGATGATTTCTCATCCTTACCCAAAAGCTATCTCCAATTAACAACCATTTGCAAAGGAAAAATTATTTTTCCAACAAAGGCTCACTGGGCACTTTAAACACGCTTAAAAGTATGACCCATGACACACAAAAATGCTCAATAGTACTTTGCTACATTTTCTGTCTTGTATTACTTTTTTGGGCATTGAGAAGATCAAGTAATGTTTTCTGTTTTTCCTTAAGCAACAATTTTTAAATGTGTCGTTATTTTTAAAAGTGACCAACTGAAAATAACGAAGAGAAAATTTATCTCATTTTAATATTTGTATTTTTAAAACAATTTAATGTAATTACACCATTTCTCCCTGAGTCTTCCTCTCTCCAAACCCCCTATGCTTGGTAATTTGTTGTAGATGATGACCTTTCCCTAATCACAACAGTCTCACTAACTGCTGTGCATAGACATTGACATCAAACTCCATAGCACAAAGATGCAGAGACTGATCTTGTTGGGAAGACAAGGACCAAAAGGATTGCTCTGAGGACAGATGACTGCGTGGCTATTCTGTGCATTACTAAAGTTCTGGGCTAGAGAAGACTGTCACACACACACACACACACGTGTGTGTGTGTGTGTGTGTGTGTGTGTGTGTATGTGTGTGTGTGCAGTTGCATGCATGTGTGTATGTATGTATGTATGTATGTAATATGTATGTATGTATTATGTATGTTTGAGAATATACTCTTCATTCTAATGACATTTCACTTGTGGAAATCTAAACAATATTTTCTTTTTCTTTCCGACGAAACACGTCACATAGATGCTTCTTATCTCTACCTATCTCCCTGTATCCAACATGGATTTTTGAAAACCCATCCATGCTCCCAACATATAAATCATGACATAGCTCTGTCTTTCTTTGGGTTCTTAAACCTATCTTAGAGCTCATCATTTTCCTGAGTTTTGCCTTCAAATACTGGGTTTAAAAAGAAGGAGCCTCTCCCAACACACGTGCTCTGGAGACAAAGACATTTAGTGTCTCCTAACTCTGCTCTTCTGTATTATTTCCTTAAGAAATTCCTATGTAATCTTAAATTTGAGGAAATATTTGCTCCACTGATCCACCTCAGAATTTATACATATAGACTGAAAAATAATAACTGTCTTTACATTTCTTTGTTTTATCTCTACACTGGAGGAGGAAAGATACATATTGGTAAAATTTGGCAACTATTTTTCAGTCTATAAATTGCTTATGCAGAATCCTCAAATATTTATTAAGTCTAAATGAAGCTTTCCATAAAATTGAATTTCAGTTAAATCTTAGGAAATAAGCACGTATTTTTTTGAATAGCCTGTGATTGTGATAGATAATTCTTAAGGCTGCATTTATAATGTACCCTTAAATGTATTTAAAATTAGCAAATTTATTTTGTTGTATTAGTGAAAATATCGCAGCCCATTATAAGATGGGAAATTAACATTTCAAAAGTATATCTTGATTAATGGAAAAGCAGGAAACAAATCTGTTGGTGAGCTTTTTTTTTCTTCATAATATTTGGTAGCTACTCGGTGGTAGTGGTGCATGCATTTAATCCCGGCACTCAAGAAGCAGAGGCAGGTGAATCTCTGTGAGTTTGAGGCCATCCCAGTCTACAGGGAGAGTTCCAGGATAGCCAAGGTTACAACGAGAAACCCTGTCTGGAAAAATTTAAAACGTTTTTAAAAATACGATAGCTAACGCTATGTCATGACTCCACCAGAGTTGTACCTTGTACTCTGTGATCCACTGGCCAGCAGAAAGACACACTTCATTTAGAGTGAAGGGCCAATTCTTGTAAAGCTAATTATTTCTAGATCAATCAAAAGATAAGACAAATGATTGCCTGACAACCTTTAAGCATATGTCTTCACTCTCTTGATGGCTTACCTACTCAGCTGCATAAGATAAATGACTCTTTCTCAGTACAACCATATTAGGGTTTTACAGGTAAAAGAAAATACCCAGAAAATGTCACTGAAGTAACTACTTTTACAAATATTTTTATTGCTTTTATTTGAAAATATTTACAGCTATGGTACTTGTTACATTTAACCTTCCTTATGTTTTGAATGTAATTTTTGCTTTGTTAAAGGGCTTTGAATTATTGAGAACTTGGTTGGTTGGTAGAAAAGAAAAGAAAGGTTTCATACAGGATCTAGCTTTGAGCTAGTGTTAAATTAATGTGTCAGTTAAAAGGGTAGATTTTTAAGAATAGATATGCATTCTCCAACTAACCTTGTAACTAAATAACATATACATAGCAGTTTTATTAGCTTATTATAGTATGATAAGCATGAACACATGAGAAATATTTGATGAGCAATTAAAACTTTTTGTTAAATTACATACTGAGTATTAAATATTTTATTATAAAATAAATACGCTTTTTAAGGATTAATATTGAATATCCAAACACTAATTCACAGCATAGCAAGGCTATTAGAAGCCACTTACAAGAATAGATTTTTCTCACTAACATCTTATACCCATATTTACCTCTGAAACCCATTCCACTTTTAATCTTGATATTGTTAAGTACACACAAAATTCAAAGACCTGAGAACGTATGTTTCAAGCATGATGCAATGCATCCACATCATCATTTGTCTATTAGAGAATTAAAAAAAAGCAGTAGGAATTATTTCAGCCTGAATATTATCTGAATAAGTACCTTGGCTCTTTGTTTCTCTTTGCATGTTTAAACCTGTACACTAACTAAATAGGGAAGAGAACTGAAGCCATTCCTTCAGTGCTTGAACTTGTGGATCCCTTCAACAAGAATTTCATTTGTCTTAATTTATTTCTTTGCCTAACCCAGATTCTGTTTGCTTGAATGTGCAAATCATAAACCTTGAAAGTATATTATTTTAATTTATAAATTATCTTCTTTGAATAGATGGGTCAAGAAAGATTAACCTACATAAATTGAAGACTTTGAAAACCCTCTTGCATAGGGAAAAATGGAATTCCTTTATTATCTTTTAAAAAGTTGAATTTTTAGTATGAGTTTTCCAGAAGAAATTTTAAAAAATCAATATTAAATAATCAGTCATAACCTTTGATGAGTTCAACCAAAATTATTTAATCTATAAATTTTCTAGGTCTACTGCTTTACATTTATTGCCATTTAGCTATTAATGTCTGTGTAATAAAAAATTGGAGTGAAAATAATAAGTTATGTTTGAAAACAGGTATGTTTTATTGATATCAATTATAATCTAAAATTTTACTTTCTTATTAGAATACAGGAGAAGCAAAATTTAGTAATCATCATCACATGCCTACAGTGAGAAGACACTTGATATTTTACTATATAAATTAGAATAAATACTGAGTTCAACACGAGTGAGCACAAATAACACAAAGGGAATCACAATGTCCAAATAAGTCATTTATATTCCTAACTCAGGGAAAACAAATCACAACTTTCATCTCAATTTAAATCTGCTATAAAAGTAGCTCTCCTGCCTGATGTACTCACAGTTTCTGAGGTGACCTTATAAAACACATGAGCATAAGCCATGGGCTGATGTTGGAAGCAAACCTTAGACGTAGCTGGTGGAAGTTTTTCTAGGCACAGTAACCTTCCTTTGGTTATCCTTTTGTGGCACACGGTATGCAGGGACTGGGTATCTGTGCCATCGTTCCTTTCTGTTGCAGCAGCAATACCCACAGAGCAGCCCGCCTCCAATGAAGAGGACAGCAGCAGTAGCCCAGCCAAGGAAGAGTGCTCCTCCAAGTTCTCGCTTCTGCCCTGCATGGATGGTTGGGTCGTAGAAATCTCTGATGATGATATTGGCTGTCCAGGACACTGGAATCAGAACGAAGATACCAGTCAGAATGAAGAGTACTCCTGAGGTACCCAGCAAGTAGGCTTTGACCCTCTCACTGGAGCCGGTGCACTGGATCTGTTTCATGCCGCAGATGCCAATAATGAGGGCAACCAAGGAAAGAGCCACAGCCACACACATGAGTGCACGCGCTGCTTCCAGTACCGGAGGGAGAGCCAATATGGAGTTATAGAATTTGCACTGCAACGTGACCATAGCTTGCTGGATGCAGTTCATCCAAAGCCCTTCCCAGATCCTCTCAAAGATAATAATGTTGCTGCCGATGAAAGCTGACACTCTCCACTGAGGCAGAAGTGTTGTCCCAATCGTCCCAACCAAACCGAAGAATCCAAGAACAAGCCCAGCAATCTGAAGGGGATAAAAAGCCATTGTCTTTCCTTTGCCTACTGGTCCAGCCTGGAAGGATTGAAAGATGGTCAGGATGCAGAATGTTAGGAGTCTTCTAGTCTAGAGGAGTGCCTGGTCTTCTCCACTCCTGCTACCCATGATGTATTCACCCAAATCAGCAGCAGTGACTGGACTTGAATTAACTTGAAGTACCTGTTGTAAACTCATGTGAGTTATTCCCGCACACGCCTTCATTTCTGTTTGGTTTATTCACTAAGCATATATAATTCTTTCCCAGCCAATAAGAATGTAGCCAAAGATATGTCAAGAAGTACTGCCTTCAATGTTAGCATTTCTCATGTTATTATTGTCTTAGCCATGCTGTAATTAAGTGCCAAAGCCTCTATTGTGCGTTACTAATTACAGAGTTGAAAACATTCACCTAAAAAGCAGTCTGATATGAAAGTATAAATATATGTGTCTAAGTCAGAATTTGAAGATGCCAAAACTCTGCCAGCTTTTATGAGATAAAATGAAAACCACTTGGCCACTAATTTCTTCTTGTGAAAAGCCTGTTTTCCAAATGTTGCTCATTAACTCTGAGTTTACTAAGACTTATGGGTAGTAGCATTTAGCTATATGACATCATGACATTTACCAAGACTAGGAATGCTTAGGAAGAACCCTTAGCATGGGATTAAAATTTCACAGTTACTCTTCTGATCGTGAAAGGAGGGACCAAGAAGATTATAGCCTATAATTGTTTGAATATACTAGCAATTATTCTATTAGCTGCTATGTGGCACCTCTCCGCCTGCTGAAAGACTGCATGCAAACTTTCATTAGATAGTTCTTCACTGACAGCATGAAATACATCATACTCATGGACTCTGAAAGCTGACTTTGTCTTTTGAAAAGTATAAAATTGCCCTTTGAGCTGGAATATCACTCAAAATTCTCATTGACAGCTCTTCAGAGTAAGGAGGTATCTTTGCAGTTTACAAGCTGCATCTTTCATTATTAGACAGAGAAGGTTAGCTCCACAATGTTTGGGGTGATACCTGTCCAGGGGCAAGCTTTGCAGTTATTCTGTGCATTTCCTTCCTACTTTTATTCTGAGTCAAGAGCAGGATAGGGAGATGTATTTATCAAACACTTTCATATGAATCTGGCATTTGACACTACCCTTTCTCCTTTTATCTCAAATCGTTTCCAAACAAAATTAAATTGAGCTCCTTTTAAAAATGACTTGTGCATTCTGGACTACCCTTTCCCTGGCCCTCACAGTAGGGAGTATGGACCCTTCTAACTCCTTAATACATCCTGTGGGAATCATTTTAATCAAATGTAAACATGTCAGCCAGTCAATCCCTGGGAGACATTGAAGTGTGCAAATTATCTTCCTTTCTGGTGAAATACGAACAAAAGAATTAATGAACATGCCAGGACTCTCAGACTTCTGGAATCTATAGGTTTTTAGGATGGATGGTCTGAGAACTCCCTCTCTGCTGAGTATGAATCACTGAGGAAGCAGATGATCTGAGTAGTTGCAGCTTCCTGTCAGCAGTCAGGAAGCAGGGCTTTAAGGCCCTTTGTTCGTTGTTCTGACACACCAGTTTAGCCATTCTGACCCTGCCACGATTGGCCAACAGAACGCTGATTTTGCAACCTTCGCGTCTTCTTCCTTGTTCCCGTTGCTTTTCCTCATTCCAACAAATCTTCAGTCTTATCTCCACATTGTTGTGGGAGTTTCCTATTGCTGTTCTTTTACAGCTGTTTGTTTTCTCCCCCAGTGAGACCATGTGGCCAGTCTTCACAGGAAACACAAGTAAGAGGATGTTGACTTAGAACATGGTGCTGATTCCAGTATATAGGGCTAATCTCAGAATCCTAAACAGTTTAAGGGCCTTTGGCTTTGGGGCTTAGAAGTCAAACCAGCTGTCACACTTCCTTCACTTTGCTCGGGAGAAGAAATTGGTTTCCTCTCAGTATTGCTAAGACCCTCATCACCTGCAACCTGCTTTTCAAGACCCTTTAACATCCTCCATTTCCTCTTTCCATTGTACCTGTGCCCTTTCTTGTTCTTCAAGCTGTCCTTTACAATATAAGCATATCTAAAGATCTTCCACCTTTTGTTTTCCTTTGAAAGAATGTCTACACAGTTTTAACATAGAATTTTATCGCTTTTGCCATTTTCTTTCTTCATTCCAATTCCATGTCTCCCATCACTATTAAATTGACAATTTCTTTTTCTTTGTTTATTATTATTACACACACACACACACACACAGAAATATGTGAATGGAACCTGCTAAGTCCTTTTTGTTGTTTCTGTCAATATAATTTCAAACCTGACCACTTAGAATTGAGTAACCATTAAGATGGTTCATCCCTGTGTGAGGCTAATTCTCTTTCTCAATAAACATCAGTTTCCAGTAATTCTTTGTCTAGAGATGGGAACCTTTGAACTTTCCCCACTTTTGTGTTTGTATGTCTACTGATATTGCCATTGTACCAATATATTTTTATGTCCCTGCTTTTAGGAGATATTCTTTTATAGCATATTTCCTGGTATTTTGTTTCTTAAAAAATCTTTCTGGCTCCTCTTCCATGAAAGTCTCTGAAGCACAAATGCAGGAGTTATAATGGATATTTCCACTAGAACTGGGCTTCCCTTGAACTGTTTATACAGGCATGATGTTCAGTTGTGTTTTTCCATGATGGTCTCGAATGCTATAACAAGAAGCTTCTTTGATGAGGGCTGATAGCTATACTTATCTGTGGGTGTAAAGATAGAATTTAGAATTTAGTTAGGAATTCTGATGCTCTAGAAAATTATTGGTAATAGATTCTTTTGTAAGGTCTGTGTCTTCATTTGTCCCCAGACGTAGGCTAGGTTTCTAATAGCAGTCATGATTTCCCTCCTATTGTGTGGGCCTTAAATCCATTAGATACCTATTGGTTATATAAATGTGAGTCCACTTATTAAAACTTTTTGGGTATCTTGTCACACTTGTCATTGTTGTAGTTCATAGGTATTGTGGCTGAGTAGGGCTATTAACTACTTCTCTCCTTTGGCAGATTGCATAGTAATTTCTGGTACCATGGAAGCTAAACCAAAAGAAGGAGGTTTTCAGAGTAGATTCATCTCAAATCACCCAAGCCCAAGTTGTAAGTGTGCAGTGTCTCCAACCATATGAGCTTCCCTTTAACTTCTGAGAGTCAACCAAGAGATAAATCAGTAATCTTTGTTGTGTTGGGAGTCACATGAACTCCTTTGACAAACTATGTAAAAGGAAGTTTCTTCAGGATATACCGGAACTTTTGTTGGTCTATTGTTTTTGTAGAGATCAGAGATCACTGTCAACTCAAGTGACTTAACTTTCTTTAATCTATCTGTGCCTGTGTCAGTATCTATATCATCAATATCTAAATTCTGAACCCACATTCCTAGCCATTATGAACACACATTTCTTGCTTCACTTCCAGTTTTGTCTTCCAGCCATTGGAGTCTCCCTAACATCACTGATGCTCCAGTATACTGTGTCAATCCAGACATCCTAGCTACTATTACCAATGGATCCTTCCATAGTTTATTTCCTGGTTCTTTCTGTAAAGGTAACCATCAACCTTTTTATGAAAGAGTAAAGAACAAATGTTTGGGGAAGGAAATCATCAGTCCTTTGATATTTTAGCTATCAATATTGAGGGTGCTTTTGAATCTCTTAAAATTTCTGTACTGTGGAAAGACATGATCACAATGTCACTGACTGCATTGGGCATCTTCGCTGATTAAATTTATGTGTAATGAGTGTAGAGTATCTGGCCTCTAGCAAACGCACAGCAAGTGTCTACTATTGCGATTCACTTTATTTGTTCTTGTTATAGTATAAGGCTTTCTTGCTAGCTCTTTATCTTTAGCTCATTCTTCAGCTCTTCTTTTGAGTGGCATGGTTACCTGTGTCTGTTTTCTTTCAGGGTTTTATAGGCACCTCAATACACCTGTCATTCATATACTCTTTCTAAGGATTATCATGTGTGGCCAGGGTTTCTACTATTTTCAGAAAGGCAATAATTTCTGAAATGTTTATCTCCAGCTTGGACTCATTCTCATATAACTCTCGTACATTTTTGGGATCTTTTGCTTCTCAGCTCCTGAGTTGAGTAGGGGGATGCTGGAGACTCTGCGATACCCAGATGTTCCTCCTGGTGGCTGAGA
The DNA here is from genome assembly GCF_004785775.1 of Grammomys surdaster. Classification (NCBI taxonomy): domain Eukaryota; kingdom Metazoa; phylum Chordata; class Mammalia; order Rodentia; family Muridae; genus Grammomys; species Grammomys surdaster. The sequence goes on from NW_021620926.1 coordinate 2,864,072, forward strand.
GGGTTGCAACAAAACACTCCCAGTTGTCAGACTCTGTAAGATGTTGCCTAAAGACAAACATACACCCGAGTCATTTTTCATTCATGCAGGAAGCTCATGTCCAGTGACTAATCAGCTGCAGAAGGTAAAGCGCCAGCCTAACAGCCCCAGCCAGGGATTTAATGCCAGTGTGTATTCCAGCTCCAGAGTTCCTTGTGGAGTCAGATGAACCCCATCCTTCTCTTCTTTCAAGTCTTTCCCTTCCTGTCTTTGCTCAGTCATTGATCTACAGGAAGCACAGTATATTAATCTCTGCCATTTAGCCAGCTTCCAATGTAACCCAGTCATTGATTACATCTTATTCTAATTTATTAAAAGTGTTTCCTGCTCTAACATTTCTCTGGCTTAATTTAGTTTTTCAGCACTCCATTCTTATTTATTTCAATAAGGTTTATTTAGTTTTCTTGTCCAACCCTTTTTTGTCTATATTCCATAAAAAGTACAAATACTATAATAAACTGAAACTGAAGTATGTTTCCATTTTACTTCCAAATTTTCAGTGCTTCTTGGGCTGTACAAGATAAATTCAAATGCTTAGCCATGGCAATAGTGCTTGAATTTGGTACCAGCCCACATCCAAACCTGTTTTATGATCATACATTAGTCAATCATATATCCTCACAGATATTACACTTTAATGAACATACTATGTAATAAACAAGTTACTGCATTAATGCATATAATTAAATGTATATTTACAAATAAAAATAATGAATGAATAGAAAATAAATAGAATGGGTCTCAATTTTAAATAGATGAAGATATTTGGAAAAGAAACAGATAATTAGACACAAACAGAGATAAAGGCAAGAGAGTCAGTGTAACATGAAATATTGAGGCTAATAGTAGATTAGACCAAAAGAGAAACGAAGACCTTGGCCAAGGCATGTAAGGTCACATGGCCGCAACATTATACAGGATAAGTGCAGAGCCAGTTAAAGATTCTAAGAACACAGCTGACACTATCACGCTTAAGCCCAGTTTAAAGCTATAAAACAAAATCACCAGTCTCAAAACTATGTAGCTACTTTGAGAAATAGAGACACATCAAAATGAGCATGAAGAAACTATGCAGATTACTTGAATAATCCAGATGAGAGATAATAAAAGCTAGATTAAGTAACAACAGGTGAAGGAGAATGGATCATTTTTATGAATGGGAGACAAAACTGCCGAACATAAGAAAGTCAAGGTGCATAAAGCTGACAGAGATGACTCCCATACAACCAGAACGCCCATGTGGTGTACTTATTAAAGAGTGAATACTTTTGTACACTGAAATACAAGTATCATTATAGAGAAAAGATCAATAATTTGGTTTTCAGATTTAAAATCTGAGTTGTTTGCCGGTCACCCTGGTACAGATTGCAGGGAATTACATATTTTGGAGCTCATATGGACACTCTAGACTGTATTCCTATGGAAGAATGCATCTTGCTCATTGGTATTTATTGTTAGAGTACAGTCTGTGAGAAGAATTGGACAGCAGGGATAGCTGACTCACTATAGTCTTGCTCCTATGAGATTAGTACTGAGCTATTCAATAATCTAATTTAGTTTGAAGACATTTTGACTTTTCCCTGTGTAGAAGTGTCAGATTTTCTCTCAGCATCTTCTTCAAGTGAATAGGACTGAAAGTGTAAGCATCTGTGAGAAAATCCAGCCACTGAAATATCTCTATCAACTGTTTTAAATCTGTTTTATTACCAGCTTTCTTAGTCAGGGTTTATATTCCTGCAGAAAACATTATGACCAAGAAACAAGTTGGGGAGGAAAGGGTTTATTCAGCCTACACATTTCTGTTCCTCACCAAAGGAAGTCAGGACTGGAACTCAAGCAGGTCAGGAAGCAAGAGCAATGCAGAGGCCATGAAGGGGTACTGCTTACTGGATTGCTTCTTCTGGCTTGCTCAGCTTGCCTCCTTCTAGAACCCAGGACCATCAGCCCAGGGATGGTACCACCCAAAATGGGCCCTCTCACACTTGATCACTAATTGAGAAAATAAATTACAGGTGGATCTCATGGAGGCATTTCCTCAAGGGAGGCTCCTTTCTCTGTGATAACTCCAGCTGGTGTCAAGTTGACACACAAAACCAGCCAGTACACCACCAGCTTTACAAATAGATCATCCAATGAAATTGGTTAGTGCATCCCATTGTAGCAAAAAGTAAATTGGCATAAAATTTGTTCACAGAATATGTACCACATGGTAGTTCAATTTCTGGCTTTTAAAGAAATCTCTACACTGCTTTTTACAGTGACTATATGAGTTTGTGCTGTGACTAGGTAAGCTTTACTACTCCCCCTGCCCCCTTCCTTCATAGCCAGTATGTCATTTGACTTCTTGATGATAGTTGTCTGAGTTTGGTGAGATAGACTCTCAAAGTAGTTTTAATTTATACTTCCCCAATTCTTTTTGTGCGGTCAAGTTAAGTTTGAGACAGTTCATCTCTATATAACCCTGACAGTCCTGGAACTTACCATATGAGTCTGGCTGGCCTCAAACTCACAGAAATCCTGTCTTTGCTTCCCAAGTATTAGAATTAAAGGCATGGTCGATGCCACCATGCCTGGATGATGTCCCCATTTCTCGATGTTGACTACCTAAAAAACAAAAATTAGTGATTTGTATTTAGTTTGAGAATTCTCTGTACAGAATAACCTGTTTTTAAATTGTTCCCTTGATAGTTGTTAAAATCTTGCAGTAATAATCTTTGCAGATATTAACTCTCAGGAAAAGAGGGGTAAGACTGGAAACTTTTTCTCCCCTTTTGTTAGCTTCTACATCATCCGAATGTTTCATTTGCTGTTCAGAATCTTTTGTCTTATGAGGTTCTATTTGTTATCAGTTGGCCTTATTTCCTGACTGACCAGTCATATGTTGTATGTTCTTATATATGCCTGTGTCTTATAGAGTAGTCTATACCTTTTCCTCTAGATTCAGAGTTTCAGGCTTTTCATTGATAGCCTTGATCAATTTGGAGTTGACTTTTGTGTGAACTGAGAAATAAAACTCTAGTTTCATTGTTGTACACTTACAAATCCAGTTTACTTTGTTCCTCTTGACAAAGGTGCTGTCTTTGTTCAGTGTATTTGTTTGACATCTTCCTAGAAACAGTCAGCAGGCTGTAATCTATAATTATGTTGACTAATATCTGGGCCTTTGATTTTATCCCACTTATGGACAGACCTATTTATTCTTGTGCCACACTATTTTTACTACTATGGATCTGTAGTATAAATTTATGTTAGTATGGTAATGCCTACAGCAGTATTCTTCTTACCAAGGACTACTCTGGCTATTCTTATGTCTTTTCTGCCTCTATACGAATTTTTGTTTTCTGTGTGTGATGACCAACATGGAGATGTTGATTGGGATTTCACTGAATGTGTAAATTTAATTTTTTAAAGATGACCACTTTTATCATAGTTACTATTTAAATCCATGAATGTGGAGGATTTTTCTACCTTCTAATGTTTACATCAAATTCTTTCCTCAGCTTTTAGTTTTCATTGCAAAGGTCCTTCATCTTTGTGGTTAATTTTGCTTCATATACCACTTGTGTTCACATACACAAACAACTCTGTAGTGTACTAGAGAACCATATGCTTATCCACATGTGTTGGCATGCTGTACAATAGTTAGGAAATTCAATTAGCTTAGATGTCCATCAACTATTGTATGGAAAATGGAACTATGCACATACATAATGGAATTGTATTCAGGTATAAATAAAAATAAAATTATGAAATTTGCAGGGGAGTATACTGTACTAGAATAATATATGTTGAGTTAGGTAACTCAAGCCTAGAAAGAAAACTACTCATGCTCTTTCTTATATGCAATTCCTAGATTTGAATCTTTAGATTTGTTTATTCAACTTGGTGTTTGTGAAGAGACCAGGAAACTAGAAACGTAAGGGATGGAGCATGCTTTATGGAATGCAGAATAGCAAAACATAAGCTATATGAAAGAAGATATGGGAATACAGGGAGTAGAGAGGATCGAGGAGGCTTAGAGGTGGTTAATGGGGGAGGTAGGGTACACTGAAAGATGAACTAAATCAATAATCTGTAAAAATCCATATGGACATCCATTACTTTGTAAAGTAACTAAAATATATAAGTTTAAGATGAACTAGAGCCGGGCAGTGGTGGCACACGCCTTTATTCCCAGCACTTGGGAGGCAGAGGCAGGTGGATTTCTGAGTTCGAGGCCAGCCTGGTCTACAGAGTGAGTTCCAGGACAGCCAGGGCTACACTGAGAAACACTGTCTCGAAAAAGCAAAAACAAAAACAAAAAAAAAACAAAAAACAAACAAACAAACAAAATAAAACATGAACTAGAACAGAGCAAGGTAAATGCTGCTGCTAAAATCCATTGGTTATAAAACAAAAACCCCAGTGCACCTGTAGGACATTTCCTTAGGAGCTGTCAGTCAAGGAGGCCCGATTTGTTAATCACCCATCATCTATTTGCCTTTACGATTTTTAGCTGCTAAACAAAATAAAAACCAAATTTTCGAATAAGTGTGTTTGTCTTAATTAGTCTCATATACCTCTTCCTGCTGAGAGTGGAAAAGAAACCTTTTCCCTTGTGGACTACAGTTAGCAACACCCACACTGTAAATTTCCAGGCACATGAGTCTGGGTGTTCCTTGATTATAGGAGCCAACATTTTGAGGTCCAGGTGCATAGGGTCCTCAGATTTTGCTGAGTGCCTCTCAACACTGACTTTATATTAGAATTCATTTAGAAAAATTACTTCTCTTAATTATCCCCCCCCAATTTATTAACCTAGATAAAATTGGTTACAGTACATCATCAGAAATATTTTAGATTTTTAAAAGTTTAAATATGATGTAATTTCTTCCCCTTTCCCCTCCTTTCCCCATGCCCTCCCATGTCTGAATTACTTCAGTTGTACTTACTTTGGTATCTTGGCATTTTTCCTGTAATAAAAACATCCAGAACGAAACAGAAAAATACTACTTGGAGGTTTTACTTTTAGTTTAGTAATATTATTTTTTTGGAGTAAAGTACTACATTTTTGAAAGAGAGAGTCAATCTATATCCCAGAGTGACCTGAAATTCATTATTTCTCCCAGGCTGGCCTCATACTTGCAGTTGTCCCCTGCCTCACCTTCCTGCATGTTTGTTTTGTTTTGTAATTAAACTCATGTGTGTAAATTTCTTTCACATATAATTTATTTAGCAGATAATTAAATCAAAATGGTTTACAGTGGGACTAGGCATCATTATATTTTAAGTATCTTAGTTTATTTTAATGTGAAGCTGAGATTGAAAGCCACAGGCTGCTATAAATAGCTGGATTGTATGTTCTTAAGGCAATTTTTCATTAATAAATATTATTTTCCCAATAGGGCTTTTAAGCCTTGAGAGGGAACATGTGGTTATATTCTATAACAAGAACCTGAAATCTAAATATTTTAACACTTCTACTTAAACTTCATCTTACAGGAGTAGGTGGTAAAGGCTTTGAAATAAAGATAATAGCTTTATCACTCTTATCTCACTGTAATTAAGCAATGATATTTTTGAAAAGCAGGAGGAGGGTGCAGCACCTGTCAGTTATGATTAAAAAGCCTCTGCTGGGGCTTTAAGCATGGAGCTTCTCAACTGGGAATTATGTCAAATATCTTTGAAAAGCGAGCATTTAAATATTTATGGTACAAAATTACTTCAATTATGTTCAGAAATAAAATGTGATATAAAAACACTTATATTTATAGTTCTTCCAAAAATTATAAAATCAATATTATTAACAAGTGAAGAACAGATAAGAAAGACTATGCAACTTTTAAGATCTAAACCATTAGTTGTGTTTGGTAGACAGTCTTCAAATGTTTGATATAAAATCCTGGGTGTTCTTTTTTTTTATTCTGAGAGAAATGTGTACTTTCAAAATTTGTCCTCTGTTTGTCATTTGTTATTTATTGTGCTTCGGGCATTGTGAACGACCATAGAAAGCAATCCTTGATCAGTGTCACCTTTCCTCTTATTAACAGAGACTCTTCTCAATCTAAACCAGTGTTCTGAGGACCTACATTTGCTGACATTGTGTCCTAAGTAAAATATTAGCAAATTGAAACACCAACAACACCAGAAAATGCTTTTCTGCTTTGTATGTTTATAACCATTTTATTGTCCAAGGATCTGTATGAAGGTGAGATTTGTTCTGTATTTCATTATAAATAGAATCGAACTTCAGTTACTTCTTTGTTGAAGTATGCAGTCCTGTCTGTTAGCACTAGATATCCTAACTACAACACTGTGACTATAATCTCTACAAATAGACCATGACAATGTTTGACCTCTATTTTTCAATTAATTAATTAGTAATTTTTATTTGATGTGCACTGGTGTTTTGCCTGTATCTATGTCTGTGTAAGGATGTCAGATGCCCTGTAACTGGAGTTATAGACAGTTGAGAGCTGCTATGTGGGTTTTGGGAATTGAACCCAGATTAGAAGAACAGCCAGTGCTTTTAACCTCTGAGGCATCAATCCAGCCCCAGTTGACCTTTCTTTCATACAGTTTAAGAACTTCAAAATGAAACTTAATATATGCAAATGCCGATAGCTCACTGTCAAGTGAGTATAAGAACAAATTAAAATAATTCAATCAGGGAGCATATTATGGAACCTATTTTTATGTTACATCAAGAAGCCAGCTTCAAGGGAACCAGAAGCACATTAAGCAGTTAAAATGCTCAACTTTTACAGGTTAAGCAATCTCTCTCATCGGTGAGATCATTCACGTGGTCCTAATCCAGGATATTAAATCATGTAGAACTAGGCAAGAGTAATTGTCACCAGAACCACTCACTAAGCAAATGGTTTTTACCTAATACTTTGACTCATAGGTTCCTACAGACATCTATTTCAATGACACTAAAATATCCTTTAACCCTGTTTCCTTACACAATTGTTTGGAGTTAAGCATAGTGGAGCATAACTCTACATCAACGCTTGGGAGGTAGAGGGAGGGAAATCAGGATTTCCTCCTTAGCTGCATGGCAAGTTCAAAGTCATCCAAAACTATAGGAAACCATCCCTTAAGCAAAATAACAAGATGACAACTTTTGAGGTGAACTAAATAGTAACCTTCTTTATGCTTCAAATAAACTATAATTTTGAGAATACTTTGATTTACAGAAAATTTAAGGTGATGATTCATAGCTTTTTAATATATGGCACACCCATATTGCCATATTACTGTGGTTATAGGACATTTGGCATTATAAGCCAATGTTTAATGCATTATTAAGATTCGTGAGTTATTCCTATTTCACTGGACTAGAGTGTGTGTGCTTTTCCTCTTCTATGGTTTCATCTAACTTGCCTCTGTACTGTGTTTTTGGTGTTCTGATGCCTGTGACAATCTTTCATATTTTCCTTCTTGTTGATGACCGCATCAGATGAGGATTAATAACTTCTGATCCTTTGCAGATACATTAAAATTTCAACATGTGCTGTTTTCCCCATGACTAGATCAGTGATTGACAGTCACAGAATTAAGAATAAATAATATATGCAAAGCAAAATACCACTTCATCATCCAATATCTAGAGTATAAACTATTAATATGTATAGCTGTTGAAATCCTTCTTGTCCAGCTGAAGGGGTATTTGTAAGATTTCTTTTGCTGGGGAGTTATTTTTTTCTATTTTCCATACTATACTGTGTGAAAATGAAATAATACACTGTACACATTTAACAAGAATAGTATTTATATAAATTATTTAGAATTCTTATGCATTAGATATTGGTCTTTCTTTTATTTATTAATATACTTGATCAGTTATTTGTAAAAGACAGAATAACTCGATTTGTTTTATTCTTTGAGCTATAATTTAAAACTCTTTTATCTTGCTATTAAAATTGTTCAAGTTGTCTCCAATACCCATTTAACATCACTTTCTTACTTTCTGAGGTGATAAAAATGTCTTCATCTTGTATACATCTTCTCTCAGCCCTAAATTGGCAATATCTTTAAGTGGCCCTGACTACTTTTGTTAGACAATTACATTAGAAAGCAAGAATTTGGTTTAAATATTGTTTACTGCTACTGCGGTGTTATTTTCGAATTTTTTCAGCTAATGCAGCAAAGAAATACATGTATCTACTAACTTGTACATGCACATATACATAAAAACATTTTGCCTTCAAACCTTCAAACCTTATTTATTGACTGTACAAGTGAGGATAGATATTGTTTATCTCATTATTTAATTGTCTTGCTAGCAAGAGGTAAAAATACATAAATTAGTGCAAAATGACTATTGAATAAAAACATGAATGTTTAGCAATATTATTTACTAGAAATAGTTCTACTTAATTAATTTTTATGAGAAGACTTTTATACTTGAATATCAATCTATGCCATAAATTACTTAAGAATTAAGGATAAATTATATTAAAATCCCGATATATTTCTTCATATAAATATTCTACAACAAAAAGTCTTTAATCAATCACTGCTAACTTATTTCCAGCACTATCATTTCTTAAAAATTTCCTGTTGGTGTGTTTTTTCACATTATCTTCCTGTTTATAAATTGTTAGTACACAATTACATTGACAAATATTTTACAGATTTATTTGCTATTTTAAAATTACCTTCACATAATATTGTGTGTGTAAGTGTCCATTATTCTGGCCCTTTACCATTTCTGATAAAGGTATGAGAAAGCAAAATTCAATTTAAAAATTTAAGCTATAATATGTCCTGATTATTAGTATATATATATATATATATATATATATATATATATATATATATATATTGATAAGGTTAAATTACTTTTTGTACCACTTTAACATTTTATATTTTGTTCATTTTTGCTTTTGTTGTACATATTTAACAATTATATATATTGTATTAAAAATCAAAATAACTCAATAAAATATGTGCTCTGCTTAAGCAGCTCTGTCTGCTGTTTGTTTCGAAGTGTTTCTCAGGCTTCATTTCTGTGTGCATGCTTTGTATGATACTGGGGTGACCTGGTACACTGCAGTCAAATCACTTTTCCTTCATGCTTCTCTTTTCAAAGTCATAATTTTCTCAGGACCTTCTTCCAAGACTATTCTATCCTTTAAGAAAGTATGACTTTTGCATGGAAATTTTAATGGATTGTTCAGTACAAGGGCTTGTAGGCACTCATGAAGACTTGGGGTCAGATAGCTGGAACTCGAGTAAAGCTAGGTGTGATGATGTGCGTTTGTGATGTCAATATTCCTGTAGTGAGATGAAGAGGAGAAACAGGAGAATCCCTGGACTATTGCTAGCTGACCTTACTGGCCTGCATTGTTGTGATCTATAGATGACATTTTCCCAGGTGTCCTCTGACATATACATGCATATCAAGGCATGTAGGCACATTCTGTCTATCTCTGTTTCTCTCACTGTCTCTGTCTCTCTGTCTCTGTCTCTCTCTCTCTCTCTCTCTTGCTCATTCACTCACTCTCGCTCTCTCACTCTCTCTCACAGACATGGACAGATACACACAAAAATGAAAAAATAAATATATGTATTTTCATTATATGTATTATGCACACTTAGTAAGAGAAGGAATTAACTTTACTTTCTATCCTCTCTTTCTCTCTCCTTCTCTCTCTCTCTGAAGAAGAGGAAGAGGAAGAGGAAGAGGAGGAAGGAGAAGGAGAAGGAGAAGGAGAAGGAGAAGGAGAAGAAGAAGAAGAAGAAGAAGAAGAAGAAGAAGAAGAAGAAAGAAAGAAAGAAAGAAAGAAAGAAAGAAAGAAAGAAAGAAAGAAAGAAAGAAAGCCACTATTGAGATACCACTCTCCTGGGCATATACCCAAAAGATGCTCCAACACATAACAAGGACACATGCTCCACTATGTTCATAGCAGTCTTATGTATAATAGCCAGACAGAAGCTGGAAAGAACCCAGATGTCCTCCAACAGAGGAATGGATACAGAAAATGTGGTACATTTACACAATGGAGTACTACACGGCTATTAAAAACAATAACTTCATGAAATTCTTAGGCAAATGTTTGGAACTAGAAAATATCATCCTGAGTGAGGTAACCCAATAACAAAAGAACACACATGGTATACACTTACTGATAAGTGAAGATCATCCCAAAAGCTCAGAATACCCAAGACACAATTCACAGGCCATATGAAGCGCAAGAAGAAGGAAGACCAAAATGTGGATGCTTCAGTTCTTCTTATAGAGGGAGAACAAAATACTCACAGGAGGTAGAGGGTTGGAGGGACGTCGGAGGAAGAGAGGAGCAGGGAGAAAGAGGGGCAGGATCAGTTATGGGAGGAGATGGGGATGATATACAAAAGGTCAGGAATTTGAACAGAGGTGTGTAGCAATGGGGTTGGAGGAACTAGTGGTTGCTACTAGCAAGTCCCAGATGTCAGGAAGACAAGAGGCTCCCAGGATCCAACAGAAATGAGATTAGCTGAAAAGCCCTTGGTCCTGTGAAGGCTCGATGCCCCAGTGTAGGAGAATGTCAAGGTCAAGTTGGAGTGAGTGGGTGGGAGGGGGAACACCCTCATAGAAACAGAGGATGGAGTGAGATAGGGAGGCTCTGGAAGGGAAACTGGGGAAGGGAATAACATTTAAAATGTAAATACATAAAATATTCAATAAAAATTATTTGGATAGACCATATTTATTCTTACCCGTGTTCTAACAAGTAGGACATTGCATCATCAAAGATCCTGTCCAACAGAAACTGTTCTTATATGGGAAGAAGAAATATGATTGAGATAATTGAGTTGATAATTGTCAGGTTATCCTATATCACACGAATGGGTCCAAGTAGATAAGGAAAGTAATTGAAATGGGAGACAGAAGAGGAAATTCTGAGGAGAACATGGTATGTGAAGAATATAGAGATGTTTGTGACTGAGAAGCTACAGGATGGAATTAATATTTCAAGAGAAATTCAAGGAGCTTCTTTAAGCTGGACTTCTAAGCTTGCACTTGAACACTAGATAACTTTTGGATTAATAGCAACAATAAATCAGTTGATATTTTTAACAGTACTAATAGAAAGCTAATGCTAATATTGAATCAATTTGCATTCTACTTAAATGCTCAGGGTTTTTTAATATCTATAGCTCTAGATCTCAGTGCCATCTTTCAGTGCCATCTGATCCATGGACTTCTAATCATCTCCAGCTACTGCTCCCTATGTGATGTGAGGGCTTGTCTTTCTGTGTCTGTTGAATATTACTTCATATCGTGGTCCACTGGACGTCTCAAATTCTTTGTTTTTAACCAAACTCTACTTGACACAAAGCTCTTCAAATTACTTTTCTTCAGTGATTTGATTCTATCTATATGTTCTGTTTCCTAACTCACAAGCATTGAGGGAATTTTTTTTCATACCTTTTTCTCATCCAGCACACAACCCATCAAAATTTCTTAAGGCCATCTATTCTGACCACAGATCTATCCTCCTCCATCCACTATAAACATCATCTCCTAAATCACTGTAGTTGATTTTTTTCAGCTTTATTGTTGCCATTTTGTGCCATATTGTGCTCTTCACCCAGGGCTGATCTCATTCTTGCATCTTCTTAGGACTTTCCATCATTTATAGAACAAAATCTGGTATTTGGCAGCATATGTAGCTTAATACTTTTTTATTTCCCTTTGAGCAAATGTTCTGTCTAAAAACAGATTCTTTGACTCATGGTCACTCAGTCTCCATTTAAGCATCTCTACCACTGTCTATAACCTTATGTTTTTGTGTTGATAGCTCATCACTGTAAGGCATTATATGATGGAATCATGTGTGTTTTATTAACTCATAACTAAGTAAACCTACAGTCATGTTATATCTGCTGTATTCATATATATCCTAATGTTTAGAACTTTACTAATAAGTTAATTTGATTTAGAAAATATTTTTGGAATCATTTATATGTCTGGATTACCCCTTGCTATTTTTTGTTTGGTGGGGGTTAAAACAGATTCTCTCTCTATATCCCTGGCTGCCTAGGAACTCACTGTGTAGACCATACTGGTCTTGATTTTACAGATATCTGCCTGTCTCTGCCTTCTAAAGACATGTACCACCATGCCCAGTTGCACTTCATTTTTTAATTCCATGTCATATATCTATGTAATCTAATTTGCTTTGAATCTGCATTCTTTATATAAGTCTATCAGCAATCTATTGTTAGACTATTTTCTGTTGATTAAGGACTTTGATTTCCTTGGGGCAAGTTCGATCTTTACCATCAGAATATCTAGTTACTTCTTGCTGTTTCTTCTTTGTGTACAACTATGTAACCAAACATGGCCAACAGCAGCCAACAGCAACTAACAACTAACCAAAACCCAACAACTCATACCACCTCTGGTATACCTAGCATTTATACACCCTCTGAAAAGTCCCCAGTAATCTAAACATCACACAATGACAGTAACTATTTGTTCCAGACAAAATCACGCCCCTGCTAGAGCATGAAACAAATCATGATCAATTGCTCTAGACAATCTAAAATAGCCCCATATCCCATACCTTGGATTAAAATGAAAATATATTCTTATAATATTTCTGTGTTTTTTTTTTAAGAAATTAAAAATGTCAAAATTGACACTACATCCTAGCACTTGTGTGAATTGAAAATTCCTGGTTTCTTGAACAACTCAGTTGTGTCTTGTAATGTTTTTCTGGAAGCTGTCTTGAGAGAAAGCATGTGATGTTTTGCTGAAAACAGATACTTGAGAAGATATGATGTTTAGAAAAAATATAAATATGTTTAGAAAAAATATATAAAAAATAAATATAAAAATATGAATATAAACCTACAAACAGTGAGAGGATGCTCTTTCATTGCTACAACATGCACCACTTTACTGGTCTTAGCTGGTCTTTTCTGGTCTTTGGTAATCTTCACTTCACAGAGAAAAACATGCCAAAGATCTTGTGGTACTCTGTCTGATTGTGATTGGCCCCTTCTGCTGGCTTGTGCTGATTTGGTGGAGTCTTTGCTGTTTCTAATGGATCATGCCTCCACTACCTATTCATGTTTGGTTTTGCTATTGAACTGGATTTCTGCTATCCTGACAAGGAAGAGTGGAATTGCCTCAAGGAACTGCTTTTAATCAGGTCCATAACACCCTTTTCCTATTAAACGTTTTCCCTTACCTCTGGTCAATGGGTTAAAAGGAAAGTTGAAGTATTTAAGAACCCTAAATAAAGTAGGTTTTGAAAAAAAGTCTAAGCCTACACTTGTGAGGCAGAGGCAGGAGGATCTCAGTGATTTTGAAGCCAGCCTGATCTATATAGCTAGCTCCAAGATAGGACTACAAAAACGAGACCCTGTCCCAACAAACAAAATCAAATAAACATTTTTTGGTACATTGAAAACACACTATAACATGGATTGTAATGTGGGGTATGTTGTGGCTCAAAGTGATAATTAGATTTTATTCATGATTGATTTTCAGGGGATCAGGTCCTTCAATAATGCCAGCCAGTCACATCATGAGAAGATAGAATATGGTAAAGTTTCACCTTCAAGTCAGAGAAAAGAAGAATATACTTGCATGTATCGATGTCACAGAATAAGAGTCGCTGAGCTTGGAGGGTAGTGTTCTCTGGACATGGCAGCTAGAGAGGGCAAAACTTATCAGGCAGCCTCTGTGATCTAATATTCCAGCCTTTTGTATATCATTAAAAATTAATGACATTATGGAAAATGGGTTAAAGGGATTTGGAGACCAAGAGATTTATGGGCATCAAATTCAGTTTGGGCTTCTAGCTGTTGTAATTGGGGTGTCATGGGGCCAAAGTCAAGCTCCCTCTCATCTTTATGCACTGCCAGTTTGTCAGCTAATGCCATCTGAGTCTGTGTGGAATGCTGAACCATGGATGTGTAGAATAGAACGGTGCCTGTGTGTATAAAAATCAAGAGTTATTAAAGGCTGATAACAGCTACAAGCCAGGAAATCCATGAGGAAGTTTGAAACCATCTGTCTCATGACTCTGCTGCCTGTTGCCTGACTCTGAAGGTATGGACTGCTGGGTTGTTTGCTCGATGTCTGACCAGATTGGACTGATTTACATATACCTGTGAGATGATCCAAGTTGGCAGAGGGGCCAGAGTAACCACTTATGTTTTCACAGAAAGGCAAAGGCATGGCCAGCAGTCTTTTTTTCAAGAGTGGTGTTGGCATTAAGTAAATGACTGGCAGCAGTAAAGAAAAGGAAAGAATAAAGCAGGGGAACATACACGTTCTCAGGAAGAGTAGGCTAGAATCAGAAGATGTAAAGAGAAGAATTTCATTTCAGGTCTCTGGAGGTTATGGGAGTAGATGGAGTCAATCAATGGGTGATGGTTCCATAGCTGATCCTCTAGGATAAAATCAAGTGGTGAAGGAGCAGGGTGTGCTGTCCTTGTGTACTATGATGGCTGTGGACTAATTTAACCCTGAGAAAATAACTGGTTCTTCACAGATAGCAGAAATAGGTGTGGTAAACAGGACCAGAGAGATTATGAACAGTTTTGTGATCTCAAAAATTCCTATATGTTTCTTTTTTATATCTCTTGTTATTTATTGAATGTGGTTTAGGTTGTTGGGTAATTAATTTTATTCTTAAGTATCATATGATTTTACTGCCTGTCTGAATTTGGTCTTACATTTACTGTAATTTTAAACTAATAAAATAAGAACATTACTTATTTAAATTGCCAGTAGCTAAGAGCTTGAGCTATATGCTTAGTTTCGGTATTTGTTTAGCTTTTTAAAATGAGGTTACCAAGGATGGTTGTTTAGTACCTGAACTAAACTCACATTTCAAATTCTGAATTATTTTTAATTGGATATTTTATTTACGTTTCAGAATGTTCAGATATGATCCCCTTTCCCTATTTCCCTCCCACACAGGAACCCCCTGTACTCTTTCTTTTCACTAAGCTGTATAATGCTAGAATTCAGGAATCACGTAATTTCATTATTTCTGTATTACCTATATATAATATACTACAATCTACAATGATGGTCTTTAGAGAGCTTTTGACAGTCTCATCAAACATTTTTCATGCTAGAATTAAGTTCTACTACCATCCTTTGGATCAAACTTTCAGATCTGGAGAATGCTCAGCATGATGCAACACAGTTCTTAGGCTCTGAACCGAGCACTTAATGCTGCATGGAAGTACATTGTAATAATAATTTTGCATGTAAATTTTCCATTCTTCTGCTTTCTGGATGTCTCCAAGATGCCCTACATGGCTGGAAAGACTTCCTCTTTTTCAAAAGATACTAAGCACTGTGGACTGCATAAGAGTATTCTGGGTCATGGCTGGGTCGCCTAGAACCCCGAGATTCTGCGTGAGAATTGGCAGGAGTTCAGGGTGCCCCAAGAACCCAGGGTCCTGAAAAGCAGTCAATCTCCATAGAATTACATTGTTCAGTCAAGTAGGCCAGACTATAGGCCTCAGGCCCTAAAGATTTACATACTAATGAAGGCCAGAGGGCCCCTTCCAAAGTACACAGGTAGAGGGTGTGACTAGAGGCCTCAGGCCCTAAAGATTTACATACTAATGAAGGCCAGAGGGCGGATCAAATTAAGCTTGCCTCCCCAGATCCTCCCCAGATCCTCCCCCTTTCTCCCTCCCTATATAACTCGGGACTGCCCTGAGTTTTAGGGGGTGTACTTCCAGATTCATCTACCATCTGCCATGACAATAAACCCTTTTGGAACCAAGGACTTCCTCATGTCATTGGGGCCTGCTGCCGCCAAAGCCTCCAGGCCACTGGAATCTTAGGCCTCCTCTTGCATGTGGGACCAGCTGCAGTGTGGAAACCCACTGGGACTCCACTGCTGTGGCCCTGTAAATTTTTTCCACAATGCACGACACATTAAAGTATACTTATGTAAAGCAAGGCTCACCTTCAGGCAGCACGGCTTCAAAGGTGCATTTTATAATACCGTGTACTATCTTAAGCTTGTTTCATTTAAAGACATTTAGGTTAAGACCTTCTTAAGTCCCAAAGAAACTGTAAGTTTAGACCAAGTAAAAATTAATAGTAATATGCACTTATTAATATAATTTAATAATGATGGAAACTTTTCTATCTCTTGTGTCAGTTGATTAATTAACTTGAAAGATACTGCTTCACTGTGAAATGTAAATAAAGACTATAAACCACAGCTTACTGTCATCAGCATTACCTTTTCGTCTTACCTGCAGCTGAGAACTGAACCTAAGAGTTACTCTTCCTAAACAAGCACTCAACTACTGAGCTATTTCCCTAAGCCCAACCTGTGTAGCCCAGGTTGGGTTTGAACTTGTGAATCCTACCAGCATGTACCACCATTACCAGTTATTCCTGAAATTTTTAATTATGGTCATAAAATCTAATCATGAGGCCATTTGAAGCTTTATGAACTGTCCATCTACAAAAGTATGGGTATTTTATACTGTTGACACTTAATGAAAAAAAAAGAGACACAGATACTTTGAAATCATTTAAAAGAATGCTCACAGGAAATGATTCATTGAGACCCTAATGAATGGCTGTCATCGCAGAGCAGATAAATGTTAATAAGAGAAGTGATAATTATATCATGGCCTGAGGAACAAAGGCTTCATGCTAGTCATCTAAGATTATAATATTTCCAAGAGAAAGTGAAGCTGCAGGTGTTCCTGATGTTGTGGGAACAGCTAGAAGAGAGATTAGGGCTATATCTTCCTAAAGGCACTCTGAACGCTGTAACTAAAATGGAGGTGGAAAATGCTCATTATGGTAACTCAGTGAGACAGGTATTAGTTTGATCCTGTCTTTACAGACTGAAAGATAGAGACTAGACAAATTTCCCTGTGGCATAGAAGACATCTGAGGAAGAAATCTGACATACAAAACATACTTTGAATCTCTCTGATGATTGGTCAGCTCAGAAATAAGAGATTAATAGGAACAAACCCTACTGTGTTCAGGAGAATAGGATGCTCATGGTAGTAAATTCCAGGACAGCCACTGTTAGTTAGAAAGGCAAAGATGTGTGGACCTAGCAACATCTCAAGATCTAGTGTGGTTCAGTTTTTACTGGAATATGAGATGCAACTCAAGGGGAATATGGAGAATCTCCTTTGGTGGTTTATGCAAGGACCTGACAGGCAACAAGGATCATCTAGTTCTCACAATCCAAACCTTTTCATGTTAGGAAGGAAGCTTACTGAAGTAAATTCCAGTGTTCCTGTTTATGTACCAATTTAAGGAAAATAGTTTTCATATTTCACTTGCTGGTAACTCCCATCCTATAGCTTTAGACAACTTAAACCCACTTAATACTTTTCCATATCATTCACTTTTACCTAAAAATTTCCAATACCTGCCTACAGAGCTAAACTTCCAACATTCTCTAAATGCCATCACAATTTCCACCTGAAGACTCTGACTCATCAAGGCACCTATGAATTTCCCAAGGTCCAGAGATGACCTTTATCTATTTCCTTGCAAAACTGCAGTATAGTACTTTACCTTTCTATAGGACAGCCTGCCACTTAGACCTGAGGATTTAAGATTTATTTATTTATGTATGTGAGTACACTGTTGCTGTCTTCAGAGACAGAAGAAGAGGGCATTGGATCCCATTACAGATGGTTATGAGCCACCATGTGGTTGCTGGGAATTGAGCTCAGGACCTCTGGAAGAGCAGTTGGTGCTCTTAACCGCTAAGCCATCTCTCCAGCCCAGACCAGAGGATTTGTCTGAGAGAATATCAACTCTCTTCCCTAGACTTCCATATTAAATAGCTGAAATTAAATATCTTTGATGTGATGTCTTAAACATCCATTTAAATTTATTTCTTCCACATTATTTAATCAATCCAATGCAGTTCAAGCTCCATAAGAATGCATTGGATTCCCTTTATTTTTGAATAGTAGCATTAATAAAGAATGTAATGACATATTTTTTTAAAGAACTCCAAATGTGAGTTTTAGTAATTCCCCTGTTGTGATATTTAAGGTAGATTAAATACTATTTCAAAAGGATTGTGCCTGGGTTTGCCAGCAACACGCAATTATATCCACAGTTCAAGGCAATTTTTGTTATTTGTTAGATATGTGAAAGAAAGATGACTACATTCCTAAGGCATTTCCGGTTCTGTTCTGTTAAAACAGCAGGGAGGAAGTCTTTCTTCCCTGTATGATTCAGTGTTGTCCACCTGGAAGACAGCAGGTAGCCACATGAATTGCTGTGCTTTTCCATGGAATTATTACAGAAATGTAAAAGATTGTGCAAGGGAGGAAAAAGATCCCAACGTCTAGAAGAATAACCATTCATGAAAGGTTTTTCTCTTAATACTTTACGAGTGGCCTCTGTAAGTAGAAATTGATTTTGATCTTGAGGTTTTGTTCAGTGCGTGTGATCCGTGTTTGAAGAAGTAAAACACCAAGCCTTCATTCATTCACTGAAGTAGAAGCCTTCACAATGTGGTGGAATGGTGATGTCTACAGCACTCTAAACTATACCATCATCTGAAGATTATCCTAAAGCTGCCAGCCATAAAATGAAAAACAACAAAAAAATTGACAAAAGTAGGAATGATAGCTTTTCTTTAAAATTAGCAATCAATGACTTAAGAGAAAAGCAGGTACACATGGTAAAAAATTTTTATATCCATTGTAACACTTTTCCCAAATTATAAAAATTAAAA
Organism: Grammomys surdaster; assembly: GCF_004785775.1. NCBI lineage: Eukaryota > Metazoa > Chordata > Mammalia > Rodentia > Muridae > Grammomys > Grammomys surdaster. The sequence goes on from NW_021620926.1 coordinate 2,882,803, forward strand.
TACAATAGCCCCACCCCTGAGACTTAGCTATATAAAAGATTCTCTGAACAATGCTGCTCTTTGCACTGTATACCCAGCTGATATTAAGTGTATTTGTAAATACAAGTGCTAATTATTTATGCCATTGCTTGCATGAATAGTACACAGATTCAGGAGAGTTTTGTAGTTCACTTTTTACCATAATTAAATGGATAGTAATTCAAAAGCATTGGCTAGAAACCATGAAAACAGAGTCTGTGGAGCATGGCATCTCTGAACTTAGAAGTCAGAATATGAAATGGGTTTTGACTGTAAACAAATGAGTTCAACATTAACAGTCATTGGAGACTCAGCATCTTCTGCACTGTGAAATTTTACTCCCCAAAGTCGTTATCAATTACTTACTAAATGTAAGTAATAGCTATGATCCTCAGTAGCAGATATCTTTTTAATTTTTTAAATTTTATTTTATGTTTGTGGGTGATTTGCATGAATGGATATCTGTGTACATGCTTGCCTGGTGCCAGAAGAGGTCAGAAAGGGTATTGAATCCCCTGACACTGGAGTTAAAGATAGTTGTAAGTCACCGTATTCATGCTATAAATTGAACTCATTTTGACTCTGTTATATAGCTAAGTCTCAGGGGTGGGGCTATTGTATTTTAATTTTTATAATTTGGGAAAAGTGTTACAATGGATATAAAAATTTTTGACTCTGTTTGTCAACTGTTTTGACTCTGCAAAAACAGTCAGTGTTTGAAGCAATCTCTTCAGTCCTAGTAAGTAATGTCTTGAAATACTAGCTGCCTGTTTTCATTTTAAAGGAATAATAGCTAGAAGCAGAGCCATCTATTCATGAAAAAGCCAGAAAAACATTAATCATATAATTTTTTAAAATTATCATTAAAGCTCATATTTTGAAGTTGTTGAGATGTTCCAATAATCTGTGGTAGAACATGGGGAATTAACCACCAGTGCCTTTCCTGCATTACAGTGCTATCACCCATCTAAGACTCTTTAAAGACTCAGTAAGCTCTTTGATGTTCCCATAGACTGGCTCTCAGAACTCATCCTTGTGCCTCTTCTTTAATTTTTCCCTTGGCTGATTACAACTAGTTACAGAGAAAGACGATTTAGATGAAGGGAAATCTGGTTGAAACACGATATACTTTGTTATATCTACTGTTTCATCTGCTTAATAGTTTGTCATGAATGCATTTTATGTTATTACACAAATGTCTACTTAGTCTTACTATGATGCTGTTCCACCATATGAATGTGCATAGCCATGATTTATAATAGTATGTCTATTTACTACTTAGAAGATAAAAGAAGGTATTTAAAAACTTTCTCTCTAGTAATTATCCTTGATTTCATGGAACATACACCCTTAATAATCATAGTTTTGTGTACAGTTGGGAGTTCAGGGCAGATGTGATTGTCCTGTGAAGTTTCAGATGATGAGACACTGGTTTTTGTTTCTATCATGTACCATTTGTCCTCAGATAAATACAGAAAAGATATACCAAAAGGCATAGGTAATGCCTTGCTTCTGAATATGTCAGAATAAGATGAAACAAAACTGTTAATTCTGATCTAGGAGATCTCTACACAGTACTTACAAGCCAGATGGGATCTCTTGACAGCTTCAGGTCAAGCAGCACTGAGAAGTCTAGACCTTGAAGAAGGGAAGAAGGTGAGTTTCTATTCTGAATGATACTGACATCCTGTTAGAAAATAAGAATTAAAAATAGATATTGAACGTTTAAGTCAGTCTGTCATACATAAATACACTCATGGCATATACGCAGAAGAATTTTATCCTTTATGAGGTTAAATATGTAGTAATTTATAAGTTTGAGTTTTCAGACAAAGCTGTAAGTAAAATGCATTCAATTTTTAGAATATCCAAAATATTTTTTAAACACTTAGAACTCTATAAGCATTTCCAGACCTGTGGGAGAATTGCATACTTTTTTCTCATATTCCTTTTGCAACCATCATGTAACATGTTGCCTCATTCCTTAAAAGGTAGTGGAATCCAGTGCCCTTCTATCAAAAAGGACAAAGGACCAATTTAAAATGGCGACATGTTTTCACAAACAACATTGAAAGATAGCTGATAATTTCTCACTGCCTTTCTTTGAAAGAGGTTATTTTTGGCTTTTTATGCATGTTCATCTTTTCTATTAACACCATACTGTGCAAATGACTTTAATCGTTTCTTCCAGTCTCTATCCTTAATGTCTCTTCACCGTCCTGCTCCAGGGGACAAGTGGCCATTTCACTCTTCCACAGCACATGACTTCAACCACAGTTGTTTTACTGCCTAAGACATTTCTAATCAACTTCATTTCAGCCTCAGACATAAGGGACCATTTTGCTCTTATTCATTGTCTTTGCCAACTTTGACATCTTTTTCATTTCCCTTAAACTTCCAAATCTGAAGTCCTTTCAACCAAACTGTGCCATATATTTATACAGTTGTTCTCTGTAATCCCACTGTGATATGTTTGAAGACCCATACAGGATGAAATACAGATAGTCCCAGAGTCAGAAATCTCAAATGAAGGTATGTGGTTTGCCACCTAGTGCATCTAGCAGTGAACTTATTTCTTTTCTGATCAGGTTCTATTACCTTCTTCTATGTCTCCTGTGTCTCTGTCTATGTGTCTCTTTACCTCTGTCTCTCTGTCTCTTCCTCTTTGTCTCTGTCTGTCTCTGTGTGTCTCTCTCTTCCTTCCTTCCCTTCTATCTCTGCCTTTCTGTGTCTCTGACTCTCTCTGTATTTCTGTGTCTCTCCCTCCCCATCTCTCTCCCTCCCCGTCTCTCTGTCTCTCTCTCTGTCTCTCTCTCTGTCTCTCTCTCTCTCTGTCTCTCTGTCTCTCTCTCTCTCCCTCCCTGTGTGTGTGTGTGGTCTATATTTCTACTCTAGTTCTCTCATTTCTATTAGGTTCCCTCCTTTACTTGTCTCTTCATCAAAATCATTCATTATCTCACTGGAGACTTGTGATTAATATCAGATAATCTATTTCAAAATAACTTAATCCATTTATAAAATCTAGTATTTTCTAAGGCACAGGGTCTATGGACTACAAGAAAAATAGCTGTTGGTGGTTCCTGCTCTACCAACCTCTCCGTGATTCAGGACATTGGGTTGTAGTCAATCATTCACAGAAAGCAAGTAAACAACACGCTTTCCAGCTCTATTTTGTTCTCAGTAGACCTCTGAAACACTTTGTCTTGACCTTGCTACCTCCCATATCTTTCTACTCCTCAATTCTTTCTTTAAAGTTTTTTTAAAGACAAATTGGTTGCCCTTTTCTTGCTATTTTTGATATCCATTTGTGACCCTCTCATTTTTCTTTTCGATTATTTCCAAAGACTTCATTCTTTATAACTTTCATTAAAATGCTTTCCCATGTCAATGACGATCTCTCTGCTTTGTTAAATCTCATCCTCTGTTTTGACTTCTCATTCTTAGGAGACAATATAGCCTGTTGCTAACTTCATTGTTCTTTCTGCACTGTCAGGAGTGCCACTCCTAATTTTTCTATTTTGTCTCTAGCTATGTATTCCAACTCCTATGTGGTTGTGTCTTATTGTCTTGCTTAGCTTATAAACACTGCAGCTCCATGGTAACTACATGCTGATAGTCCCCCAACTTTTATCCTTGTTCTTAATCTTTCTTCTGAAATATAAGAGTATATGTATATGTCAGATATATAACCTATATCAAAAGTCTCACAATGAAGGCCAAATTTATCCATTGTATCCATCATGTCAAACACTCATTTATGGTGTCAATTAACTTCTCAAGATATCAATCCATCCACAACATTTGCTATGTTTCATGTTTTTCATTTAACACTGCAGCTTTTATTAATCAGCAACATATCTGTCTTGTCTTCAATTATATGCAGAACTGAGTGGCTTTTTAATCTTTCTATCACTATTAATGTTATTCAAGTTGCATCCAAGTTCTGTCTACATTACCCGGAGATGAAAGATGGTCTAATGTAACTTCTGCCCTTGCTCACATATAAGTGAGTCTTAATCCAGCAACCAAGATGGTACATGGAAAACTATCATAATACATGACTTCTCTGTTTAAGCATTCAAGAAATTTCCTCCTACTTAGAGTAAGAGTCAAAGTCCTTAAAATACCTTGTTATTATTCTATGCCCATTCTCATCCATCTTTTCCCTATTGCAGTGTTCATGCAAAGCTGAACTCCTGGTAGATATTTAAATCATACAAGCAGCTTTGGAAGTCTTCCTGTATCCCCTCTGTGTGGAAGTACTTTCACAGTCCTAAATCCTTCCTTCATGTCTTTGTTTTAAAAGCTTTGAGCATCTCATCCTATATAAAATGAAGCATCTCCTATAGAAGTATTTCTTCCTACTCCTCAATTCTGACATATTCTTCTCAATGGATCTTCTCCTAAATTGTCACATAGACAGAATCAGACATAGATGCATCGTATGGAAAAACAAAGGCTGCATCTTCAAACTCGACAAGTGGTTCAGTAGCTGTCTCCTGAGTTCCAGCACTGACTCACAGTCACAGGTCCTTAGGTGTCATCTAATTAGATGTTGGAGGCATGAGAAAACTAGAGCTGAGATATCTGGAAGCGAAGTATTCTATGGGATCGATCAGTGACACATGACTGGTTCAATTTCATTGGTCCTAAGTAAAAATTTAGAAAAACTTTGCAAACTGAGTTATTAATAGCATGAAAACAACCTTTAGTTGGCTTTCACAGGCTACTGTTTAGCTTACCAGATCCAACCTAGAAGAAGCAGTATGACCTCTTATAAGTTTGACTTAGCTGACTTGACCCCTGAATAAATTGTTCTAAATACAGGGCTGGGTTTCTACAGGATAGGTTCCTGTAGCTTGTGCATAGGAGTTTTAAAGTCAGATATGGTTTGGCTGCTCTTTGTTTATGTAGCCAGTGTCTCATGCATTTACCTCTTTAGATGTCACTGTCTATCTCTCCTTAATGTACATACTTGGGGACAAAAACAGTGTCAAGTAATTTATTACCTCAGGGATGTGGCTTGACACTTCATAATTTCCTTATGTTTGGTGGCCTGTATACATTCCATGCCTAATAGTGTAAAGAGGACCTATATGATTCCACCTATTCTCATGAGTAGTTAAGTGAAAAATAGCCCCTGTCAAGGATACTGAAATAAAGTCATTTGATAAGCTAAGAGTCAGGACTATCTTCCCTATGCTTCATTTTGGTGGTTAAAATATATCTTCCCTACAGATGGCTTGCAAATGACCCATAAAATGATGGAATCTATGAAGAGGGTTAAACTTTCCTGTGTTAAAAATCATGCTCTGAAATGTTGGCTAAAATGATTATGTTTCTCTTTTACTAAGTTTTGAAAGTCAAAGCAATAGGATGGAGTCTTACTATGAACTATATAGATACAAGCCACAGTGGTAAGTAGTTTCAAAGGCGTCTGCCCTGTCATTCACTAGTTTCCAATAACCTTTGCATAGTCTGTTATTTGTAGGAATGACTCATACTTGTCCCTATGGTAGAGACTAAACCAGAGTGCCTCCTAGTGTTGACATTCGAGTACATCTGGAGTTAACTGCTCATCAAGAAAAGGCAAATCAAGACAGGACTTGTTCAAGGAACAGGTTTGGGATCTGAACAGAATTTGAAAATTAATAAATAAAAATGGTTAATAATTATAATAAAATATTTATTGCCCATAGAAATTTGAAAAATGCAAATTGAAACAACTTCTAGATATACTTTTACCCCTGTCATAATAACTACGACCACAAAACAGCTGGCCACAAATAACAGAGAGCCTTTGCAGCAAAGAGAACTGTTATTTTCAATCCCTGGGATTGCAAGCTGGTCCAGTCACTCTGGAAATCAGCATGAAGACTTCTCACAAAAATGAAAAACAAAGCTATCAGATAACCCATCTTGCCATTTACTACCATGCTTTGTAGCTCCTCGTCCATAAATACTTGATCATCCATGCTAATCGCCACTCTATTCTCAAAGCTAAGAACTGGAAACAACAAAAAATGTCCTTTAACTGCTGAATGGATAACGAAAGTAGTGTACATATATGCTATGAAATATTATTCAGCTGGAAGAATGGTGAAAATCATGAAATACCCAGGTGCATGAGAAGAAATAGAAAAGGTCATATTGAGTGAGGAAATGGACCCAGAAAGGCAGATTTCGAATGTTTGCTATCATAGGTGTTCAAGAAGTGTACACATGAACACGTTATGTTAAGCAAGAATGAGCTTTGACATTGTAATCTCTAACAGTGAATACTGGACTCTTCCTCTGTTTCGTGGTCATTCTTATTATCAGGCACAATTAATCTAGCCATTTCCATCTGAACTCACAATTTCCAATGGTTTTTATCCCCAAGTCTGAGCTTCCATTTAAATCACAACAAGTTTGTGTATTGAGTGTCATTCAGCCAGTGTTCCCATACCTTTCCAGAAGGCTTTATGCAACTCAGGGTCACTGATACCAGCAAGTTTTCACAATGAGCTTTGGAGGTTCTGTGGCTTTATCAATTTTTCTAATTGTAAAACTGATGCTCTAGAAAGATTAATAGCTTGCCTAGATTTTCATGGCTATTGCATCTCAAAGATAGAATTAACTGCCAGGTGTATCTAATTTAACAATCTAGATACTTTGCCTAGGCTACTATGGGGACTCAAACTTATATTTTTATTTCTCTAGACTCCCACTTGCTCCACAAATAAAATAGCCTCTTTCATCTACCGAAGTATACACAGAGACTATTTACTCTAAAACTAAACACAGTGTTTCATCTTAGGCATCATTAAAATACAGATTTTGGCAGCAGCCAGTCATCTCAGTGGGTCAAGGCACTCACCATGCAAGCCTAAAGACCTAAGTTCAGCACTAGGGTCCCAAAATATATTATGTGCATGTAGGTAATGTTATAATGAAATGAACTGGCTTTTCAATTAATTAATGCTAATAAATGAAAAATGTAGAAAGAGGGACTGGAAAGATGACTCACTGACTAAAACATTTGCAACTCTTCAGTTAAATTTCCAGAACCTCCAGCTCAGCTCACAACATTCAGTACCTCAAAATCCAGGAGGCCCTCTTCTGGCATCCTTGGGCATCAGGAATACATAAGCAGAAAAAACAATCATGTACATAAAATAAGTATAATTAAAATACTTTATTCCTCAGCTTTTTTTCACATGATTCAGACCTGGTGTGTTTTCACTTACTATAGAGCCCAGCAAGAATCTTCCGTTAAATGAATGCAGCACGAAACTTGTTTTTTTATTGTAAAAGTCTTCAGATAACACAGGGCTACTTAAAGGCCAAGTTCACGAATGATGAAAGTATCAGCTGTTCATTAATTACTTTCTGAATAAATGAATAATGCATGAATATAGTGCATTTAGATAACTAGGATCCCAGACACTGTGACTGTGTTGGTGGTCTGTTTCCCTGTTTGTAGTTTAGGATCTCAGAGATTGTGACTGTGAATGATACCTTTCCCTGCTTAGAATGAGCAAGCACTCATGTTATTTTCTACAGCATGGTGGTGTAAAATTGACACATATATGATACAAGTTTTACTTTGAGTTTCATATTTTGACTTCCCCCAAACTACTGCAGGATACTGTCATGATGCTGGGCAGTGGCTCTCACTCAGCTTTAGAATAAGGCTTAAAACACTGTCAAATTATAATGGATGCTGTAGGCAGTAACCCCATGGTCTAGATATGGTGCTGAGGAGAGTTGAGAAAATCATTCTGTCTGTTGAACCAATAAATTTGTTAGGCTTAATAGTGAAAGAAAGCTTACTAAGAAGAATTTGGCTGACCTGGGGGGAAAATGCTGCAGTAGTAAAAAGCTTTAATGTGACCATGGGAGACAATCTTTCCAAAGCCACAAGAATGGCATAGAAGTAAGAATATAAGAGAGTACTTGGGGTCTCACTTTAGGTTGTAATAACATTGCTCAACCCTCCTTCTTGTCTCCATTTTGTTGAGGATCTCTTGTGGGTTGCTACAGCTGCCCTTGTTAAGATAGCTTCAGCCATGCTTTGCTGACCACATTCCACAGTAGTTTAAAATAACATTTTATTCATTTTACAGCCAGGAAAAAGATTCAGACTATATTAATTCTGAAAATAAAAACCATCTGATTATTCTTGCATGAGAAAATTTCCCATTTAAATATTAGATGCTGATATCCAAAAGTGAAATGTAGAAGTGATACTGTCTAAATTATAGATGAATTAAGGAACCTAGTCTAAGCTATTCAAATTTATATGTGGATTTGATTTTTATTTTGTTTAATTTCACCTCTCTTCAGACTCTGAAGAAACTTTTGAGACAGGAAAACCTTGGAATACTAGATCTTATTCTCTAGAAATAAATATCATCTCAGATTGGATATTTGCTAAATGTTTTTCACTCCCAGTAACTTAACATACTATGAGATGTGTTGAAGGCAAGACAGACCTAAGATGATGTTTCTTGATATGCTCTTAGCTCATCAGAGTCTTAAAAGGATTTTTGTTAAAATACTATTTTGTATATAACATATTTTAAGCAAAGATATGTTGTTCAGCACATAAGTGCTTGACAAACATGAACAAAATACATACTTATTCTTTCATTTATGGACTTGATACATATTAAACTGTGTAGGTACTTACAAAAAATCATAAAAGGTAGTGACTCACCTATAGTATATTTTATAGTTACAACAGCAAATGTCTACCTGTCGATAACAGTAAAATCATTGTAGATTGGTCTTGGATTAAGTTTCCAGATTGAAGTCAACAACATAGAAAAATCATACATCTATGAGGCAAGTTGGTCTGACACTGCTTGTATTCAAATGCTAAATTCTGTATTCCAAGATCTGGTTGCCCAAAGATGAGGCAGGGGCTGAGAGAGAGACAGAGAGACCGGGTGGGAGGGGGGATAGGGATAGGGATAGGGATAGGGATAGGGAGAGGGAGAGGGAGAGGGAGAGGGAGAGGGAGAGGGAGAGGGAGAGGGAGAGGGAGAGGGAGAGGGAGAGGGTGATGGTTAAGAAGGAAGAGGTAGCTATGGGGTAGGTGGATCGTGAGCACGTGGCCATGAAGGCCAGCCTGTTGGGGTAGGAGCTGCCCAGGCAGAACAGAGCAAGTGATATCTCAGTGTTATTGACAGAGAAGTAGACAAAAATATCACAGAGGGTTGATATCTGCCCATCTCTAATGCTTTAAGGCTTATAAATAAAATGATTTGCATCTTTTATTTGGAAATTAGATGTTCTAAGGTGAAGTAGATACCCCCAAATAATATTTGCCACAATGCTTATATCTAAAATGATGTTTACAAAGTTCTCTTCAAGCACATGGTGTAAAATAATGAATTCATTACTTTGTATTCTATACTCTCTATTGTGAATTTTAAAGATGGATTGGATTGTGATGGGCCATCTTGTCTATCTCCTGTATCACCTCAGCAATAGGAAGCTGACACTGCTTCAAACTAAAGGGTTAATTGGGGGAAATTTGTCTTGCAGCTATTTGCTGAGCAACAGGTGTTTATTGAAATATGTAACCTTGGCTTCCTCAGTGCACTTTCAGTCTTTTTTTCAACAAATATGGACTTGAAAAATGGAAGAGGAATTTTTTTTATTAACTACTTACAGAAGGTATTCTATAAGGGACAACTGGAATATTATGCCTGTCCCATTGCTATTAAAAGGATAAAAGTTGGATATACTTTCTCTTCATATAGCCATTTTTCTTCAGGTACTTTAATTATCTGTATGTAGACAAAAAGTCCGAATATTAATGTGAATTAACTTCAAGACAAGTGTGCAAAGACTTGATGATATCATATGCCTTACATCAGTAACTGATGTAAATTTAAAATACCAGGAACCAGTAAAGAAGAATAAGTAGCCCAGAGACAGTAAGAGAGGTGTACATTTACTCTTTGATAAATAATGCATTAACAAACAACAAGAAATGGGTTGTCTAATATATGAAGCTGAAATGTGCTTCATTAGTAAATCACTGGCTTCTATCCACATTTCACCATGTTAAGAAGTGCATTGACTTTGGGGGATAAGATGACTCAAGTTAAATTTTAAAATTCATACCAAAGAATGAACTCAAAAAAATCTGCTTACTCTTTAGTTATTGTTTAAAGATAAAATCAAAACACAATTTGTGTTTAGTAGTTTAAAAACCCTTCTCTTCCCTCTTTGATATTGTGTATTTTATTTTTCTCCATACATACATACATATAATTTTCTTTTTTATTGTTGATATTGTAATTACAACATTTCCCCTTTCCCTTTCTTCCCTAAAACTAGAAATCTAGCTGAGTATATGCAAGCAAGCAAGAACCCCCCACATTTGTTTTTTTTTTTCTCTACTCTTGACTGTGGAGGTTTGGAGTTCCTGGTTTTACTTCCCTATAATAACAGAAGGAAACATAGAAAATGAGGTAAAATAAGCCCTTCCTCCTTTAAGCTGTTCTTTGTGGAGCTATTCTATTCTGTATATCTCCCTGCTCTCCTTCAAACTCTTTTCCTCTTTATTCATTACTTGTTATTACATGCAGATATATGCATATAATATATATGTACAACTTCATAAATATATATGTATATATGCTTATATGTATACATGCTTATGCATATATATGCTTCTATGTATAAACATTATGCATAGGATATGTACGTGTATATGTACATGTATATGATGTATATGTACATGGTTTCTAAATACAACCTTCTCAGTCCATGTACTATTACTTTTATGTATGTTTTCAGGTCCAACTGCTTGGCATTGGACAGACAGTGTGCTCTTTTCTCAGGAAGACTACCTCTTCAGATCCCAGCTGTCTTCAGTTGCCTATAATTCTTTTTGTAGGGTTGAGGCCAGGTATTCTTTTCTCCATCTACCTTGGCACATTTCACTAACAGGAAGAGAGATGGACAGGTTGCTGCACCTTCATTTGTTAAGATGGATCTCACTAAGCGTCCTCAGGTGAGCATGTTTTTATTAAGCGGTAGTAGCACCTGACTTTTCACTAAGCACAAATTTACTATTGTGAGCATTTCCCTCATCGGTCCTTTTAATCATTTTGCCCTGTGTTGTGGGACCATAATTTTTAATCTTCCACTCTTGTTATAAAAAGTGTAGAGAAAGAAATATTTTATTTTTGGTGCGTGTGTTTGTGTGTGTTTGTATGAGTCTGTAGATGTATTGGTGTGTTTGTGTAGGTGTGTGAGTTTGTGGATGTATTGTGAATGTTTGTATCTATGTGTATATGCTTATCTGTATATACATGTATTTATGAATAGTGTGACATACATTTTATACATTTATTTCTGGATGACACTTTGTCTGATTCCCAGCCTTACAATTTTGAATTGTGTTGAAGTAAACATACATGTGCAGTGCAGGTATCTCTGCTCTATGCTGTCTTTGATGACTATATTAAAGCTATATAGTAGACTGTATGTTCATGTTGTTTATAGTTTTTGGAGAAACTCTGAGTTCTATAGTAGTGAGACCAATTTATACTCACAGCAATATCGTAAACCTGGCCTCCAGCTTGAATTCTTTTTTGATTTTGGGTTTTTTGTTTTCTTTCTTTCTTTCTTTCTTTCTTTCTTTCTTTCTTTCTTTCTTCCTTCCTTCCTTCCTTCCTCCCTTTCTTTCTTTCTTTCTTTCTTTCTTTCTTTCTTTCTTTCTTTCTTTCTTTCTTTCATTCAAGATTTATCTATTTATTATGTATACAGTGTTCTGCATGGCATACATGCCTGCACACTATAAGAGGGCACCACATCTCATTATCATGGTTATGAGCCACCATGTTACTGGAAATTGTACTCAGGACCCCTGGAAGAACAGTCAGAGCTCTTAAACTCTCCAGCCACCTGTTTATTTGCTTGATGAAGCCATTATCACTAATAGAAGAAGGTATCTGACTTTTATGTTTTAATTTACATTTATTGATGGCTAAATATATTGAACATCTTTAGATGTACTTTACAGCCAATTTTATTTCTTTTATAAAACAGTGTCTATTTGGTTTATTTTATCATTGATTTATTATTTATCTTCTGGTGCTTAGTTTTTTGAGTCCTTTATATGTTCTGCATATTAACTTGCAGTGTGCTGAACATTTGGCAGACTTCTTTCCCATTCTGTAGCCTTGCTCTTCACTCCAGCACATTTCTTTTGATTAAGATCTTACTGGATCAAAATGAAGAGTTGTGGAGCAATGTTCCCTGAGCCTCAGATGAAGAAGAGTTTTGTAGATGGATGCATCTAAGGCTCAGGGAACATTGCAGAGGAGAGGGTTGAAAAAATTCTAAGAACCAGAGGAACACAGACTTTGCTTTCAGATTGTGTCTTCTGGTAGTATCAGCAGCTACACCCCTAATGTCTTGTTAACATAAGTATCCAAACATGAGCTGAAGCAGTGATACCACTGGGCATGCGAAAGTGCACAAAAAAGCCCACAAGATCTCAACCCTTCACAAAGACCTTTAGGCAACTAAAGAATATTGAGACCAGAAGGGGTGATTGTCCTCAGATGACAGCAATTGGTTGCTCAGTGCCAAATATACATACAAGTAACATTATAGGGGCAGGTTATATTTACAAATATGTATGTATATAAAATACCTATATGCATACAATAATATTTTTTAAAAGATTTCATGAATTTGAAGAAGAGTGGGGCCAGTATACGGAAGAAATTGGAAGGAGGAAAGGAAGGGGAGAAAAAAGTAAATTACAATCTCAAAAAATGAATAAATAAAACATTACTCATCCTGGAGTGGATTAAAGGTCGCCTCAAATTCCTTGGCAGTCTGCCCTGTTGAGAAATAGTGTTTATTTTTCCACTCTCCAACCCCAGGTTGTCTTTAACCAAGTGCTTATACAAGAAGCCAAGTCTCATAAAAGGACTGATGAGTTTTTGCTTGGATCTTGAGAACCCTCAGCCTCCATGCTGGATGCCTGGCTTCCTTGTGGAAAAGGTGAGATGGGAGAATAGGGGCATCAGTCCAGCAAGGCCAGATTTCAGACATCATTGTCAAGGCAGAAGCTGGTAAAGGAAATCGCTATTATTAACCCATCTAAACTGGAAATCTATAGAAAAGCTGCTTAAGTCCCTAACTTGAAAAACTCATGAATTAGCTTACTTTTTTATAAAAATAACATATCATTTTCAATTTTGTTTTCTCTACTAAACACACACACACAGAAAGAGAGAGAGAGAGAGGAGAGAGAGAGAGAGAGAGAGAGAGAGGGAGGGAGGGAGGGAGGGAGGGAGGGAGGGAGGGAGGGAGAGAGAGAGAGAGAGAGAGAGAGAGAGAGAGAGAGAGAGGGAGAGAGAGTGTGTGTTTCTATGTCATGGCACATATGTGCATTAGTGGAGGGCCAAAGATGACTTTGCAGGAGTCAGTTCTCTCTCTCCACCGTATGGGATTGAACTGAGGATATCAAGCTTGACAGCAAGTCACCATGCTTGCTGAGCAATCTCCACATGTCTTAGAATAATTGTTATACAGGAAGGCATAAGAATGTGCTCTTACTAATTTTTCCTTTCTATTCTTCCATGAAGTAAAAGACCATCAAGTTGAGAATCCATGTTTGACTTCACTGAGGTGGTGACTTTCTCAACTTTAAAGCCAGAGAGCAGTTTGATTTACCTATGTGTCTCGTTTTAGCATCTAATAAAGTCCATTTCCTTGTTCACAGACCCAATGAAACTATAAAAATGTCAATGTATATCTATATTTATAATAAACAGTGAAAGAACAATGCAGTAAAAGTGTTCCAATTTACAAAAACTGAACAAAACCCCCAAACCAAAAAGGTGGTGTTCATGAAGCCCATGCAACCTTATTACAATGCTTCTGCCAAATTAGAAAGTATTTCCTCTTGTATAAGGGTCTCTAATAAGCAAACTGCAAAGAACTGAGGTTGACAGTGGTGTAAGGAATGTGGTGGTGGTGGTGGTGGAAGGGATGCATATGGAAGTTGTGTAGGAAAAAGAACAGGGTATGCTAAGAAAAGGCAGTCACAGAAGAAGCTGGGGACATAGGACCATGGCGCTGATTGAAAGCAGTGGTAGTATGATTTATTCTGTTTACTCTGGAAAAGATGGAGAAGTGCCAATTATTTTTAACTTATTGGTAAGAAAGATAGCATCAATCCTGTGCTCAACCAGGAAAACCTTCAGTTCTGTATTTTAAAAAAGTTCTTTCTGTCTCTAATATTTTTATATGATTTTCAATGGCTGAGAAAAAAACAGGGAATGGAAAGACTATGAGTTTACCAACATGCAATTAATAACTAATAAATTATAGTTCCTGCTTCAAAGAGAATATATATGAAACAAAATAATATATGTGAACATATATATTCTATTTGTATGATATATATTCCACATATATGTATATGTATGTATATATATTTGTAGAATATATACATTCTACATATCTGTGTATATTCTACTTATAGAATATATACATCCATTATGTGTGTATGTGCACGTGCACACACACACACACACACACACACACACACACACACATATATATATATATATATCTGCATTGCAGATGAGCAGAGGCTTGGAAGACAAAACTCTAGCTGGGGGTGGGGAGAGAAGCAGCACTCAGTGTCTGCCAAGGCTATTGGCACTTTATGGTCATTTGCCAAAGATTATAACTTTTAATTCAGAAACTAGGCCACGTTGCACAAACTTTCCTTTATTTTGTCTTGACACTAGGCCACTGTCCAGCCTGTAGTGGAGTCCCTGAGCTCACGTTCCATCTCCCAGGATGCTTTTATGTGTTTGCCATTTGGGGCTTTCATCTGTGTCGAATGTGACCCATATCTATGATGCTGGGAAAAGAGTAGTTTGCCTGCCTTCTGGATGTGTGGCTGAAAGGATTCACATGAAAATGTGCTTTATAGCTACGGTCTCTTCATTACTAGCTGCCGTGCTTACCTGCTGCACCTGGAATAGGAATTTAACTTAAGGTTTGACATTATTTTGTGGGCTTCACTGAGTCATGTGTGCCCTTGACTTGCATGACTACATAGTTTCCTAAGCTACTTCATTATAATTTCTCAAACTTCACCTATTTGTCACTCTGAGTATGTGTTGCAGAATTTTGGATTTTTAAACCAAATCGCTTTCATATATATTTCCTCTTATGAATTATGCTTTTTTTCCTTTCTGTTCTGAGCCTTCTCATATCCATAATCTTCCAAATACTCATAATTTTACCTCATAGGTAAAATCTTCTCTCAACTCCCTGCAGACTTACGAAGTGAAAAATTCTAAATTACTTTACTAGGAAGCTGGTCCTTATGCTGTATCTCCATCTGCTGTCTCTGTTCTTTTTTTTTTTTTTGTCTTTGTCTCTTTAAGTTGTTCTCTTAGTGACCAAGTCTTCAAAGGTGAACAACTGTTAGATTTGGGGTCTTTTCCCCTCTCCAGGTTTTGAGTCCTGTTTGGTGTTTTCCCCACAAGGAATCAAGGTTATAAGAACCAGGTTGCTCTACTTTACAAAAAGCCAAACCTGAGTGGCAGGAAATGTTCCTGTTGGCAGTGACTCAGTGGTATGCTATTAGCAGTTGTTGGAATCTCTTTGTTAGAATTCTGGGAACTGTCTTAGGTGTTTGCAGCTCTTGAGTTGTCTGCACTCCTAGACCCAAACTTCTCCCAAGGCCCTGAGAAGAAAAGACCCATACTGACCATGAAGATGACTAAGGTTTCAGTTCCAATGTTCTCCCCCTTGAGAAGACAGAGTTGTTTACCCTCCAGGGCTGTTTATGGAGCATGTTGAACCCATATTTATATCTCTACCTCTAGCCCCAGGCAGAACTGTATGGTCATCCCCAGGCTTATTTAACACAGTGGTTCTTTCCTTCTGGAACATTATAGACAGAGGCTTCTCAGAAGGCCCCAGGCACTGCCAGTTGGCCAGATCCTAAAAGCTCCTCCATTTGCTTCAGCAGTTAGATCAGAGTTGAGGAGATAGGGTAGAGGAATACTGTAGAAGCTTCAACAGGAAGGAAAGTGGAATAGGACAGCAAAGGTTCATGATAAGATCATTAAAGTCTTGGGAGGAGAGGGCTATGCGTATCTTTGTGGAGGCAGTAGTTCCCGCACACCAGAGGCTAGATGCTCAGAAAGTCAATTCCACAAGGGAAAGTCCTTGTCTATGCTAATGTAGGGGGGCTTCATAATCTTAATTTCAAAGTACTTAATATCAAAGGTGACATACTGAGTATATGTATATATTAATATATGCAGAATGCATTATTCAATTAGTTGCATAAACACCTATAGAATATTCTAAATGAACTATGGAATACATGTATCTAAATATTATGCAATATTACCTTATGTGTATCTATAGTAATCTGTTGTCTATATTACATTTTGGAGACTCACCATTCTCCCCAGATTCAGCGTTTGTGATGGATCAGTAATGTAAAGAAACTCCAAGCACATGGTGGACATCACACGGTTGTCCATTCAGTTTTGTAACTACTGTGAAATCAAAGCAACGTTTTAGCCCTTGCTGCATCCTTAGTACTCACTATGTTGTAAATAATTTTCATTTATATTTAATTAATGGAGTAACTAACTAATTTACTATGTATGTTTATATAGGCTGTGTGTTTGTGTGTGAATGTGTGCATATGTGTGTGCTTCTATGTGCATGTGGGTTATATGTGTGTGGTGTGAGTGTGTTCTGTGTATGTGTGTGCTGTGGGTGGGTATGTGCTGTTTCTGTATGTGGTATTGTGTGGATGTGTTTGTGCTTGTGGTGTGCGTGTATGTAAGAGACAGAGAGAGAGAGAGAGAGAGAGAGACAGAGACAGAGACAGAGACAGAGATGTCAATGTCAGATGCTTTCTCTCAGGAACCATTCACTTATTGTCTGAGGCAGTTGAGAGCTGCATCTCATTCATCAGATGAAGATGGGATCTGCTTGTCTCTGCCTTCCCACCCCTGGGATTATTAGCTCACAGACCTGTGGAAGGCTTTCTGCATTGGTACTGAAGGACCAATTCAGCTCATCAGTCTTGAGCACATTTAGTACCTGCTGTGGGTGCAGAATCATTACAAGGGGTAATTTTGGAGACACAGGTTATACACTATAGTAAGAAAAAAGGCAATTTCTCTCTGAGTTGAATGTTTAGACACAGAATAATAGTTGAGACTAATGCAGAGTTTATTCTATGCTCAATATTGTAATAAAGGCTTTAAGTGCATCCATTTGGTTAACATTCCAAGCAACCCAAGGGCTGAGACACTATTCTTGTCATCCCATCACATAGACAGGAAAATAAAGCAGTGTGAGAGTTAAGCTGTGTCAGATCACACAATTCCATGTTGCCGAGTTGAGGCTCAGTAGAGTCACATGGTTGTACAGGTAGAATGCTGTTCTGTCCACTGAACAGCTTCATGCTGAGATGCTACAGTCCTTAGCTAACGTTTTTACAAGTTGTAGTATCATAGGAACTTTGACCATCACTCAGTGTGGATGTCAAAAGTGAAAAGAAATGAGTAGCCAGAGGCATTGACTGTTGTGGCATTCCCTTATGGAACTTTCAACAGACTTATATTTACTACATTTTGAGTAACCATGGAGGTGAGCATCTGAGTGCTATTTAAAAGCTCCACTCATTGAAAGACATTCTTAGAAATTTATTGGTGAATAAAGGCCTCTGAAACAGGTCATTGTTATAATACCTAGAACTTTCCTGTGCCATAAACAGTGGCAGCAATGAAAGACTTTGAGTATAAAGGTAAATGTATTTTTTTTTACTTATATGCTAAAGTCTTGTAAGTAGAAATTCTTGTTTAGACAAGAATGTGTAAATATGAATGTTTCGTCTTAGTCTTCATTATAAAAGTACATTTATCTTTTCTTTCATTGAATAAGAAATGTAATTCTTGGGAATGTATAGTCTGAATATATAAAATAAGTCTGAAAATATTCATAGTGAACACTCGATGAAAAAAAGTCTGATTTGAATGTTTCATTCCAAATTTTGTTTTGTTTTTGGTTTTTATGATTTTTTTTCAAAGACAGGATATCTCTGTATAGTCCTGACTGTCCTAGAACTCTGAAGATCTGTCTGGCCTCAAATCTGTGGTAGACCAGGCTGGCCTCATATTTTTAAAGATTCCTCTGCCTCTGCCTCTGCCTCTTAGTGGTGGGATTAAAGGTGTGCACTACCACACACATAGTCTTCATTCAACATTTATGCCTCATTAGTTTCTGTGAATATTATGCATAAAACTCCACTGAATTTTAGGAAAGGATTCTCTAAGCAGAGAAGCAATCCAAAGCTTACTAGCTTTAGCATTGCTTTAGGCTGCTTGTTATGTTTGGAAATTTATTTTCTGTAACAACCCAATTGTCTTCAATCCACTGATGGAAGGTAGAGCTAACAAGGACTAAGGGGCTCTGCTCTATGCGGTGTTTCTTTGGAAGTGGGTGTGGGGTGATTCTTTGACAGGAAACCTCATTTTCTTTGTCCTGAACGTGTCTTTTTTTTCTTATACAACATGCCTAATATTTCTAATTTCTTTAACATACAAAAATCTTAGGCCCTGTTTGCTGCTAATCCTACCTAGTGCTTAGAAAATAATATATTTGGTTTGAAGTCATAAAACCAATTAGCTATAAGGTGAAAGACTAAAACCACATGCTCAGCTTAGAATATATCTCTTAAGAATTACAGCAATTGTCTGGCATATACACACCCCTTATGTTCAGTTCCCAGGAGCACATACAGCAGCTGCTGTGGAGCACACAAATAACCTGAGCACTGGAGACATGAAGGCAGGAGGATCAGAAGCATGAGTCAGCCTCCGCTGCATACTGAGTCTGAGGCCAGCCTGGTATACATGGAATCCTACCTCAAAGAAATAAACAAATAAATACATTCTCTTACTCTTTGCCTACTTTTTGATTTGTGATAATATTTTTTTCCTTTAAAATAATATTATACAACTTACATTGGCACATGCTTTGCTGCCAACTGAACTATTTTCCAAGTTCAGTATACTTCTTTCAGAATATTAAAGGAAAGCTTTGACATGGGGATTTCTAGCATTTGGGTGTCAATCATCTCTTTGTTTTGCTGGTCACACAATGTTTTTCTATTGATGGAATTCACTTTCTAGATAATATAATGGTTTCTTTCTACTACTTGTAGTATGCAAGATATTTGGACTTTACATTGCAGGAATTTTGACTTGCCTTTGAAGATAGGAACAAAGTATAGTGGAAATACTTTTACATTTCATTCTTATGTTTTGTAATTTTTAAGAAAGTTTCTTGCTAACATATGTACATGTTTCTGTGTGTGGATGATTCACATACCACAGCACACATGTCAAGGATTCTAAAGATAGAACTCAGGGCTCCAGACTTGGATAGCTAGAGCCTTTACTTGCAAAGCCTTCACCATTTTTGACATATTTTAGAAACAACTCTGCTAAGAATTTGGCAGCTAATTGGATGAAAACTAGTATTGATAGAGTGACACAAGAATACATTTTTTGTGAGAAGAGATGGGATTATAATAAAGGTAGAAAGTGAAGAGACACTTCAAAAACACCAAAGAAGTGATCCCAATCCCTTAAATTCTGTCTTAGTGGGGGAGGGGACCAAGAAAATGTGAATGTAGTCTGTGACACTTAGGGCAACTAAGTATTTGTTGCTTACAGACTTTCTTGTATAAAATGGATTTTTCTCTAGGCCATTTTGTTAGTCCTGATTTGTTAGTCCTCCTAGCAAATGTTTTAACTCAAAGAGGCAACATTGCCCAGGGTGGGTCAGCACTTAGTGTAGTGACATGACCTACATGGGAACAAGAACTAAAGCTCTTCCAGCTAACAGTACTTGAACCTTTAATTCCACATACAAAGATTGGTTTATAAATTAGATCTACTAAAACATGATGAGCATTCACTGAAGAATTTTCCAATGTCACCTCTTGTGTTTTCTACTAGTATCCCTGGTAATCACAGAACTATTTCTGAGGCTCTCCCATTTGTAAATTAAAACAACTACAATATGAGTATTGCAAAGGTTTAATAATATACTTCACATAAACATGATATATACTCCTAAATCATTCAGCATTGTTTTTAATTCATATGAATTCTCACAAGTGGAAATACGTATGGACAAATTTTTAAAAAATGATTACATACACAATATTTACAACAGACATTTCATTGGACCTAAGTACAACTTAATATTATGAACATACTAATCAAATATTAGTGCATGTTTGAGGTCATTATAAAGTAAATTGATTTTAAATCTTACACTGCACTCAAAAATGAACACAAAGTCTATGTTCAAACATAAATTGTCAATACCAAGTTTTATACACTTGTACAGAGTAATAAAACAGAATGTAAGTGTAAGAAATGTTATATTGTTATAAAAGATACAACTTATCAATATCAAAGTCAATATATGAAACTTAGTATTATATTAACAGTTTTCTCAAATTAGGAGGAAACACTCAGTAATGCCACCTCTTCAATAAAACTTAGCAAAGACATAGAAAATGGGGAAATCACTTTCAACAGAACAGAAATGACAACTTTTAGTGACAGGAGTTGAAAGAGGACACAGTTTTTGGTTGGAGGAGTTGTGCCTTTTGGGGGTAAGAAAATGACAATCAAAACGGTCTCTCCCCCACCCCCCTATTTACACTGATAAATTCCCAAAAAGCTAAGCACAAATATCACTTGGATAGTCCCTTACATGGCATGACTTCATTTCAAAAACAATACATTCTTCTCTCAACAGAAAGGCTAAGGCAAACTCATTTTTCTGAAATTGTTAATTTTTCTAAGACCACTGCTTTATTTGTCTTGTTAGTACAGCCTTACAAAAGCAGTCTGAAAGAAAAAAAATATTTTGCCAAAACATCTGCTTTAAACGCTAAAAGATACTATGCAACAAAAACGGTGGCCTGTGGAGGGAGAGGATAAAGGTGACTGAATTCCTAACTCCTCGAGGCTGCAAAGCAGGATATCAGAAAGCCATTCAGTTTTCCTTACACTAATGATTAAAGCCTTCATTTTAACCTTCGCTATAAATAGAGTGCACTAATCCTTAAGCTGTTTTTAAGCAATTAATATCAGCCTTCTTCCCTTTTATCCCCAGTTCCCCTGAAATGCAATAGCTGAGTTCTATTTATTCAGCGTGATGGATTGGCATTTCACTTTAAATAGAACCACATAAGCCTGTCTCTATTTGTGTGAGATATAACCGCCACCCGCATCTACTTGTATAATGCCATGACACAGAGAAATCACAGCTTAAACCAACAGTCTTTTGATGTGCTGGTTTAGAGTGACTGATAAAAGGAGGAGCTTCCTGAATCATTTTAGAAAACAAATGGCTACACTTTCTAGAACAATTGAAGCAGCACACATAATACCTCATTCTGCTAAAATCAGTTATGGAATAATAGTCGCTGCATATTTCCTCCAATGAGTGCTAGGTAAATGGATACACTGTTGGCTCCCTTTCTCTAATATAGTGGCTGGTTTGGTGATTTATAAAGCTTAGCTTTATAGCTACAGTTAAAATACACACACATCTACACATACTGACTTTTGGAGTAGATGCTCGGAGATCTCTTTTCGACGTGGAAACTCTTTTGAGTGGTGCGATGGGATGGTACTGAGTACCTGTAACTGCTGTTCCTTTCAGTACAACAAAACACGCAACAGAACAGTGCTCCTCCAGCGATCAGCACCAGCGCTGTGGTCCAGCCTATGTAGAGGGCTTCTCCAAGCTCACGCTTTAGGGCCACGTCCACCAGTGGGTTGTAGAAGTCTCTGATGATGGAATTGGCAACCCAGCTGACAGGAATGAGCACAACGAAGCCGGTGATGACAAAAATGATTCCGGCTGTCAGCAAGATGCGGCTCTTCACGTTCTCATCGTCCCCTGTGCACCTGGTGCACTTCATTCCAAGGATGGCTGTCATGAAAGCCAAGAAAGACAGGACGGACGCAGCACACATCAGTCCTCTGGATGCCTGGAGGTCTGGACTAAGAGCCAGCAGGGAGTCGTAGACCTTGCACTGCATTCTGATGTTGGCATGTCTCATGCAGTTCATCCACAAACCTTCCCAGCGGTTCTCAAAAACCACAATGTTACTTTCGATGAAGGCAGACACTCTCCACTGAGGCATGATAGTCACGGCCACTGTGCCCACCATGCCAACACCACCAAGCACCAGTGCAGCCATTTGAAGAACGTAGGTCGCCATGGTCCTTCCAAGTTGTATCCAGTTGGAACGCTGAACAGGGAGGTAGGGCCGCTTTCAAGCAGAAATCCGTGTGCCTTGGGAGGGAGGGAACAGTTCTCCTGTAGAAAGGAGCTCACAGCACAGATCGGTGCCCTCTCTGGCCAGATTAAATCTAGTGCTGGCTGGTGAGACAACCCCTGTCTCTCCCCCCACATTGGCTCTGACAGTAAACTTGCAAATCAAGTGTGGCAACTTTCTTAGCCAATAAGAGGGGGATGGGAGCTCAGGTGTGTCTAAACCAACTCTGGATACCTGGGAAGGCTGGGCTTGCAAATAAACATTCCTTGTACTTCTCTATTTTCCAAGAAGACAGCAGTATGTTTACCTAGAGGCATAATTATGAATGTTTGCACAATCTGCAAGGAGAGTCAGTCTCTCCCGGAGGCAAAAGAGGCATTGCTCTTCCCAGAGGTAATCCTGCCCCTAAGCTGTTGTGACTGAGGTTACGGTAAAATCTCTTCCAATGGATTGTACAGGGATGGTTCCAATGCCAAATTAAAAGAGAATGAAGGATTGATAGATTGTTCATACCTGGGAAACCACATTCTTTGAGACACATGATCTGAAGGGTTGATTTAATTTGTCTAAAACTTCAAAGCAAGCTCTCCTACAGTATGTTCAGCCAGCAGCACATGCCAAAAGCTGAAGCTAGACTGAAGTAATTTAACAAACCAGGTTGCCTTCCTCATTGGCACTGAAAGTATGTGGTGTTTTTTGTAGTTTTTTTGTTTTGTTTTGTTGGCTAGGAAAGCTACCTGTTATATATGCTTTGTGGGGGGGGGATGTGGAGGTAGAACTTGGAGCTAGAACAGTTCTATTTTAGACAGAGTTTAGGGGGAATCCTTAGTGGATCTTGGAAGACAAGAATGCTCAGGGAGAAGTCTCAATGTGGGATTTCAGAGGAGATCAATGACTGCCCGAACATTATCTTATTCTTTGCACACTTTTTGATTTGTGATAATATATTTTTTCCTTTAAAATGATATTATACATCTTACATTGGCACATGCTTTGCCACCAACTGAACTATTTTCCGAGTTCAGTATACCTCTTTCAGAATACTTTCCTGAAATACTGATTTATAATGAAGAGTGAAAAACACACCAAAAAAAAATCGAGTGGTTTTGTGAATTCCTAAAGTGCTTAAATGAGGTTGTCTGTAGTTGCTAAAGCAGAGGCCTTACTTTCTAGCCCGTACTTCCTGCTCTGTCTTCTAGTCTGAAGAAAACAGAATTCCGGATGGACATCGTACAACAAAGACCCAGGTCTCTGCAAATAGCTGGTACTTGAAGTAACATCTTCCTTGAAAATTACATTAGGTGTTAATCAAAATGGTCTTCCCTACCTATAAGAACATGTGTTATGCAAATACACTTAGTAGCTCCTTGTATCTGAACTGTCTTTGCAAACTGACAGTTGAACTGCTAGTGGAATCAGCCTCCACTCTGACTGGGGAAGCTCCACTAGAAATTTTCTATTGGAGACCATCTTTTGCCTTCTGCCCTGTCTTCCCAAACTTCAAGCTATTTTCCTCCTTCAGGTAGTCAGGTAGCTGGAGGTATACTTGAACTTGCTATGCGGCTGAGAAAATGTCCTTGAATTCCTTGTCCTCCTGCTCCTGTCTTTCAAATGCTAAGATCACAGGCATGTACCATTCCTGGTTTATTCAGTGCTGGAGATCAAACTCAGGGCTTAGTTACACCAGGAAACCACTCAGTTAACTGGGCTACATGCCCGACCCTTAAATTGTGGCTTGATTTCCTATCACTATAACAGAATATCGACATAAAAATGACACTCCTTCCCCTTTCTCTCTCTTTCTTTGTTGTTGTTTTTGAGATAGTCTGTGTAGTATATACTGTCCCGGAACTTGTTATGTACCCAAGAATGACCTTGAACTTCTGATCTCCCAGCTTTTATGTCTAGAATAGTAATATTATAGGCACATGACTCCACCTCTGTTTCAGTGATAAACCTCTTAAAAATTTGCTTCTGCCTATTGCTCTGTACAAAATTAAATACTAAGATTGGGGAAACTGTTTCAGGCTCCCCCATCACACTGAAAATCTGATGGTCTAGAAAATGAGTAGTTTAGAGACACTTTTGAAACACAATATATTTCTGACATTGAAAAAAAGTAGACATGCTGGAGGAAACCATACTCTAAAAATTAGTGGCTAGCAATCCAGGTTCTTATTTTACTATGCTGGATATTTTGTATTAAGTATGTAACTTAAAATGTTACATTTCCATCGATTTCTCTATTTGTTTACTGTTAAGAGCTCTTTGGTTCTTCATTATCCTGATGTAGAAATAAATACCAGTGTTTTATCATTAACTTGTATCAGTTTTAAGAGATTCATGATAGACAAGGGAATAGAAATATATTGTTTGGGTGAGTTATCTTCAGTCTGCAAATAATGACTTAAAATTGAATCTGGAGAGAGTCTTAATCTTTAGTTGTCAATCCGGGAAAATTGAATAAAGGACATAATTTAAAAGTGAAAAAGGAATGAAGGCATTGGTTGGGAACTGACCAACTTGTGTTTAAAGGATGAGAAGGCATGTGTTATCCATCAAAGCTGAATTTCTCACTACTCATGTAATAAAATTTCTAGGA
This sequence comes from Grammomys surdaster, assembly GCF_004785775.1. NCBI lineage: Eukaryota > Metazoa > Chordata > Mammalia > Rodentia > Muridae > Grammomys > Grammomys surdaster. The sequence continues at coordinate 2,907,810 of NW_021620926.1, forward strand.
ACTCTTTATAAATATTGGTGAACATGTGCATCAGAATGAGCATATGACACAGAGAACTACCAATGAACCGAATGTTTCTCAAGTATATATTGTACAATTGGCTTTATATGTGACATGGTCCCTCCCCTTAAGCATTGGGCTGTGTTAGGAACTACATTGATGTAAATATTCTCCTCATTTAAAAAGTATTAAGTATTTCTTTAGTTGAAATTGCCCTAGCCAAAAGATTAAGACCTGTAGGAGAGATAACCCTGAGCTGACATTGGAATTAGAAGCTAACTGCTCTGGGGTACCCAGCCCAGGATATCCAAATGAAGTCACACAGTGATTTAGATACTCCATTGTACTTTGAAATAGCCATTTGCTAAAGATCAGGGAAATGAGGAAGGCAAGGGTAAATTGGGAATGCCATGTTTTCTAGAGACAGAAGCCTGAGTTCGGAGATTGAGTCTTTCATTGTTTACTTAGTTTTCTGTGTTACTGAGATGATTAACTTGGCTAAAAAATTCAAGTAGGAATGGTGATTAGAGATTAGTACATTAATATTTTTTCATTACTATGAACTACCTGAGCAGATTAAAGGTTTCACCTGTGTTTTTACAAGGAACTAAGTTGCTATGAAGAATAAGACAGAAACAAGTGCTCAAATTGACATATGCATATGTGTGTGTGTGTGTGTGTGTATGTATGTGTGTGGAGAGAGAGAGAGAGAGAGAGAGAGAGAGAGAGAGAGAGAGATATCTTAGATTGAAGTTGAAGATGATCTGTAATATAGCAAGCAGTACTCACTGACCTCAAACTCTTGTATGTCCTCCTGCCTCAGCATCCTAAATTCTGAGTTGACTTGTAGCTATATCAGTTCTGTAGCTGAGCACCCGAATAGGTATGACTGTATACAAAATGGTAAGGGCACATGAAATTATTTGTGATCTTTATTTTTGTCTTTATTGTAGGGTTCTCAAGCATGAATTTGTAGATGATAATATGGTGTTGCAATGTCAAAAGATTGAACATACCTGGGACAGGCATAAAACCTGACTCCCAGGCAAATGGACTTGCTTTCAAAAACAAAATCAGAAGTTCATTTAAGTTCTGTCATTAAATTTACTATTAAATTCAGCCATCACAAGTACCTAACACAGGCGAGGGCTTTCTGTTTATAAGCAAAGACACTTTGCCTTCAGAAGCCTCTTGTTTTTGTTCTCTTTATTTCTGTACTCCAACTCTTCACTCTTAGCATTCTAACATTTTTTTTCTGGCTGTTTAAAAATGATTATTGATTCTATCTTCACAAGGTTGCCAACTCCTTTTATTTCCAAAATATATGTGTGTGGATAGTTTTCAGCCTGTGTTGTTAATTATTGATCACTGTCAATTAGCTGCACTTTGCACACCAATTTGCTTGAAAAGGCAAGTGAACAACCCCCCCACACACACACAAACACACAAACACACATAAATCAATTTGAGTATGTGTGTTTATGTGTGTATGTGTTCTTAATTTTGAACTGTCTATTGCTTCATGGTCTTTTGAACCAACTCCCAACTTGTTCTTGATAACCATTCCTGTGTTTTGCTGATCATTAGCTGTCTTCCATCTTGGGCACCTCCTGATGATCTGTTTGAGTTGTTACACTTAAAAATAAACTCTTTCCTCTACAGCAATCATCTAGTGCCATAGATATTTCAGATACTTTGAAAAAGTGTCATAGATAGTCCTGTTAATTGCAATGGGAGAATGGTATTCCTTATTATTCTGAGGACTGAAAAGCCAACATGATTAAGGTCTGGTGAGGACACTTGTATTAGTGAAGGCATGGAAACAGGGACAGAATTTGTCTTCTTACCTTATTAGCAGAGAGAGAGAGAGAGAGAGAGAGAGAGAGAGAGAGAGAGAGAGAGAGAGAGAGAGAGAGAGAGAGAGAGAGAAACTCATGTTCAGCTGTTCAGCCTCCTTTCTCGCCATACATGGAGTTTTACCCTCTGGACATCTTTCTTTTGTTCCAGGGAAGAGCACCATGTTTCTCTTTAATGATACTCAGGCCTTTAATTGTTACAAGTTGTGGTCTCTATTCCTTGTCTGACACTATAAACTTTCATGCCTTTCCAAGCCACAGCTTTTGCCCTGCAGTTCTCAGGATTTTCCTCGCTTATTGAAGAGCTAGATGAGAGCAGTGGCCATGAAGCCACCTGAAAACAATCTCATCCTTAACTTTACCTGATAAACAGCTCTGTTATTAACTTCACCCATGCTTTCTAGGCAGACTGCAGGCAAGTTCTTTGCAAGAACATCATATGAATAGTGTTGAAGGAGTTTTTACAGAGTGATTGTTCTCCTCTGAAACCCTACATGTGAGACTTCTCCCTGAGCATTCTTGTCTTTCCAGATTCACTAAGGATTCCCCCTAAACTCTTCCTAAGATAGAACTGTTCTAGCTCCAAGTTCTACCTCCACATTCCCCTGACAAAGCAGATTCGAAGGCTTTATAACTGTATGGTAAACTGCAACAGTCCCCCTTCTTAGTTCTCTCTCTCTCTCCCTCTCTCTCTCCCTCTCTCTCTCTCTCTCTCTCTCTCTCTCTCTCTCTCTCTCTCGATAGAGAATATATATATATATATATATATACATATATATATATATATATATATATACACATATATATATATTCTTTTTTTGTTTCTCTAATGGAATATCTGACAAATCAACTTAAGAAAAGAGGGATTTACTTTAATTTACAGTGCCATGAAATACAGTCTACCAGGATGGTGAAGGCAGAGCAGTGGGAAGAGGAGGCAGTGGTCACAGGAGGCAGTGGTCACAGGAGGCAGTGGTCACATTTGCAACCACAGTCAGGAAACAGAATGGGATGGACCTTTGCCCTCAGCTAGCTTAGCTCTGTCCTGGCAGTTTATATCTTCAATACCAGCCTGGGAAACAGTGCTGTCCAGTTTCAGATGGGTCTTTTCACCACAATCAAACCAGTCCTTGATAATAACGCCTAGATCCACCCAGAGATTCACTTCTATATGATTCCAAATTTTATCAAGTAGACAAAATAGCAAATAGTGATGTTAAAAAAAAGGTGCTATTTTTGTTCTGGATTTATTGCACTGTAAAACAAGAATAATGAGTTCTTGAATTCGTTATTGGTTTGGGGAGGCTAGCCTTTGTGATGTACTTGATATCTCCTGTGAATCCAGAGAAATAAGGCAAAATGAGTAATTTAGAAGGAAGAGTTTCTGTGAAACTTCCCAATCCTACTGATCTGTAGAGGGCTTATTTGTTTTGTTTGTTTTTTTGGTAGTGGTGTGAAGAAAAGTTTACTGTTCATACTCAACTGTTCATAATGTGGAACATTCTCTCTGATAAGAGATTTCTTATATCCTTTACCTCACATTTAAACATCTATGAAATGCAAGGAATATACGATCCCTTTTATAGTAGAGTAAGTTAAGACTTAAGAGAGACTAAGCACTGCTATGTACGCACAAGAATGGGATGTGGAACCTATGTTCTTTCCCATTTGATTGCCTGCTATCTCATGAAAAGAAATTAGGAGGGAATTAGAAGGAAAATGTTTAAAGTGCTGCTACAGAATTTTATTCTATAGATGCTATTTACAACTTCTGTATTGCAGGTTAACTGAGGTTTAAAACCGTGGACATCATATATGAAATCCATGGTATTTTGAAAGAACACAGGAATGGCAAACCATTTAAAACTTGCGTATTTCACTTAAGCCTGATGTTCTTGTTTTAATTTACATTTAATTTTTTGAGGATCTTATGTATAAGTACTGTATTTCCATCATTTCTACCCCTCTAAAGGCATTTCCTTTATTCTTTTCCTTAGTTCAACATTCCCTAAGATGTATCACCAGAATTAATAAATAGAAAATATGGTTCAATGATTTTTCACTAAATTATAGGATATATTCTTTAGTAAAATCAAACAATATAAAGAAAATTAGACATATCAGCACCCATATTTAACAATGAGTCTAAGTAAGTCCTTGTGACTATATTTGTATTCATATGCATTTGCTCACAGATAAAAGCATGGCTTGGTTTATGTACCCATAGGTTTTATCAATTTTTGGTATAAATAAGGTTTTAAAAAGCACTAATGCACATGATCAAATTTAATGAAGAATCATAGATTTTTTTCAATTCATTTTCTCTTTTTAAAAAGAAAATCTAATTCAAGAAGTTTGAAATAGATTTCTTTAAATCTTCTATTCAAAAATGTTCATATCAGGGAAATATTGCAGTGCATGTTTATTTCTTATTAGGATTAATTTATTCCCATGCTGCTGTTATAGCACATTTGTCCCTTTCTTTATCCCTTCTTATCGGTATTCTGCTTCCTACCACGTAATGATAATCAATGACCTGACCACCATTGAAAACATATTTGAGGAAAATACATTAAATAAATCCTGCACAACTATGTGAATAGTTATACATATCAAGTCTTGCCACAGGCAGGAAAGTTCACCCCATTTGGTTTGTTTTCATTTTTGGTTCTTTGAAAAAAATTATTGCTACATTATCCAAGCTGGTGTGGAATTCATAATCCTCCTTTCTCATCTTCCCAAAGTACTGAATTATTCTTTATCTTTTCCAGGAATTTCATAGTACCAGCATGGCAATACTTTAATCTTTAATATTAGAATAGAATTAGTTTCCAGTGACTTGTTTATATTTATTTCTTCCTTTGACCAAAGACAAAAAGAAAACCTTTTTACATTGCCTAAAAACTGCATCCAATATATGTTTTGAATTCTCTTGAAAAATATTATAAAATAATTTTTACATCTCCCCTGCCATGGAAGCGTATGATAGGCTACACAGCTTCAGAGTAAGAGAAGCAGTTGACTGTGGTGGGAAATTCCAGCCAGGAGGAGAAACTCATTAGTGCCAGGAGTAACATAAAGCAACAAATAAAGCCTCAACAAGTATACCTTGTGATTTTCCTGTAATTTTATTCTCAATCCCAAGCAATTCATAGGAACTTTAAGTCTTATTATGCAAAGAGAGAATAAAGAACAAATTATGTAAGATAATATTTTCAATATAATTATATAGGCATAAATAGTATATTTTAGAGAAACACTAACTAATATTATGTTAATCTAAGAACTACACCATAATGCTTAGTTATCTTTACAATAAGGGTGAGTAAATGTTATCATGATTAATTATTTATGTGATTTGAACTTCGCAGACACCATATTTAAATGCCACCAGTGTTATGATCTAGAGTTAAAAATAAAATAAAAAAACCCAAACAACAACAACAAAAAGCAAGGGTTAGGATATGAAATGCCTGGTCCATAACATCACAACTAACAGGCTTGAAAAGGCCTTGGTAGATTTCAAAGTCTGTCAAAGTCTTCCCCCACTATAGCCCTGCCACTAAAGCAAACCAACTCTGTGTATCTCTGCAAGGATGCCTCTCTTGTAGCAGATGAAGCTTTGGTAGAGCACAGCTGTATGAGAGACGCTCTTCATGTTGTCAGTTTCATAGCACTTTTAACAGGATCACCAGTAATAAGCTGCCTCCTTTACCAGTCCAAAGGTTGTTATTCAATATGAAAAATCATAGGGCAAACTTTTACAAGACAAAGGGCTCTTCATGGAAAGCACACATCCATACACACCTGCACACACATCCCTATGGTGAACAGTGAATATGGGTACCCAAGAAATGACATTCTCTTGAAACATTGAAGTTAACAGGACAGCAAAAAGTAATTAACAGGGCAAATAGAGCTAAGCCAAGTTACTGATTAATTTACAAAACAATTAACTTTCCACTTAAAATTCAAATTAAGATTCTGTCTGCCTTAGGCAACCAATGTTTGCGAATTATAATAGGGTTAGACATTAAGTGTCTTACTTAAAACCAAGTTCAGACCACACTGGGGAAGACCATTATTGGAACAAGCCATGCATGGCTTTCTTGATTTTCAGTTATTTTTTAAAAAAATAGACAGGTAACGTTATAACAATGTTGAACTAATGTATTTTCAAGATGAATATGAGAAAGTGAGAAGTTGTTCAAGCTCTTATTTCAAATACTTATAGACATTTTATACTTGTAAAGAAATTTGAAAAGTGCCTTGTAAAATATCTTCTAATTGATTCCAATCATTCAACAAGTATATTCTGTAATGGGATTCTGAAAAAGATCTGGACACCAAAAAATATGAGATTGATGTTATCTCTGTTTTTTATAATTTAACATCTATTGAACACAAACTAGACAGTGGGGGAACAAACCCAATGGTCAACTGACACCATCCTACTAAACCAAGGCATGAAAAATAATAGAAATAATTTCACCCCATGGCCATGCATGTGCAATTAAGCTGACCCCTTGGCCAACCTCCCACCATGCTCAGAATGTGTCCATGTGAAGGGTTTCCAGGAAAATGGAAGACACTTTTTCTCATGACCTTCTGATGTAGTATCTTGCATACTTCCTTATCTTGCAGAGTTACCAGGGTTATCAGACTATGTCTCTGCAGGATTAAAAGGTGCCTCAGCCTTTACCTTCCCAGTGTATCCTAGCACTAACAGAAGACAGTGGCTTATTGTGTCCTACAAAGTTCCAGGGTCATGAGTTTGGTGTTCATTTAGTCATTAAGTCTTATTTAATTCAGGTTAAAAAAGATGCATTCATGAGCCAACACATTCTTTTGCCTGTAAAAAAAAAAAAAAAAAAAAAACCCCAAAAAAACCAAAAAATCAAAAAACACACTGTGACAGGTGAGAGCAGTCTTTCCATCCATACTAAAATTAAAATAAATAAATAAATAAATAAAAAGGAGTGAAAAATTAAATAGGGTGTTCCAAGGAATTTCTAACGTTTCCTTGGCAAGAATGCCTTCACAAATGAAACAGCGTTTAGTTTGTATATAAGTCCAACAGAAAAGGTATGCCTGGCACACACTCAAATTTCCGGTCCAATCAAACAAGTATTTCAGCTCCTTATCTTATCTCTTGTCTCACCTTTGCTCCTTCCTAAGGGCTCCTGCACTGAGGACTTGTATGTGATTATCAAGATGGCTTCTAAAATGTCTTGCATTTTCTACTGGACCAACAGTATAATATCTCATTCTTGTGTTACCAGGCTGGTTGGTCTTGCCTTTCCAGGGCTGCCTCCAGGTGAAAAGCTTAAAATAGATAATGTACATGTGTGTTCAGTGCTTATTTTCAAATAGGATTTGTGTGAAATACAAAATATAAAATAGGCCTGAGGGGTCATATAATGACTACTTCATTCTAGAAATATCAGGCCCCAAAGCACTGACAATAGGAAGCACATGTGCTCTGTGTTCTGTTGGGACTTAAAGTTCTCTCTCTCTCTCTCTCTCTCTCTCTCTCTCTCTCCCTCTCTCTCTCTGTCTCTCTGTCTCTCTGTCTTTCTCTCTCCCATTTATATATAAAGTTAGTGCAAGGTTGTTCTGGACAGTCCTTTGGTGATTGTGACATTGTACATGAGGAAAGGACTGTAGGCTACTTGTATATTACCAACTATCTGTCACCACTATTATGGTTGAGTTGTTTCTCACTGTACAGATGACTTTGATGCCTTTTCCTGTATCTCCACAGCTACAAAACTGTTGCCTAGTTCATTAAGAAAATATTTGACAAAAAATGAATAATATCATTTTAAAATTAATCTTATCATGTAGAAGTTTTGAATCTACTTCAAATGCAAATTGTGCCATTTTCCAGCTCTTTTGGGGGTTGATGATTATGCAGAGACACACTTAAAATGATGCTGAGCTACGGCCTCTCTCAGCTTCATGTGTACACACTTAGCTATTGCCACTGCAAGATAAAAATAACGTCCCAGAAAACCACAAATTGTATCTCAATGCTCTTTACGTTTTCTAAGGATGTTCTGCAAGCCAATTTCTCTTTGCTCATTTATTTAAATTCTCTTTTTCTTCTTAGTCTACCAAGTTCCATTTTTCTGTGGCTTGTTATTATTAGACTTCTATTACTTATTGTCAAGTGTGGAGTCTGGGCAATACATTACTTGAGTAATAAATAATTTCAATATAGTGCAAAACTTTTGACTATAAATTAGTCAGAATAAAAATGAATGAAGAATTAAATAAAAGGTTTTAATAGTATTTACCTGTAAGTTTGGGAAATAATTTACAGATTCATTTTACGCATTGTCTAATTGAAGAAAGTCATTGTGAGGCAGTCACTTGATGTCTTCTGAGGGTTGCTTTTCATTGCCTGTTATCATTTTATGATGTTGCCAGAAATGGAGTTTCACTTAGGAACATTAAACTTCTGCTCCATGAGTCTCAGCTACATCAGCCAATCTTTCTCAATTTGCCTTGTTGTGATTTTCTCTGAACTCAGAGAGAAAAGGAAATTTCTGCTCCAATGATGACTGACAAGTACATCAGGCAGATATTATCTGTGGCTTCCACTGCACAGGCAGAAAATGGGGTAAAATTTGAGATGGTGGATTTATTTGAAAATATAACGAAATTTCTATGGGTTACTATTTACAGCTGTGTTTCCTTCTTCTATCAACCAAATTGTTTCATTTCCCTGCTATATTGAGCAATTACTTTCATAATTAGAAATATAAGAAAGGCTTATTTAGATATACTTTTGAAATATGAAGAAGAAAAATAGGGTGAGGAAGTTATGAGTAACAAGCCAGTAAGCAGTGTCCATCCATGGTCTCTGCACTAGTCTATGCCGCCAAGGATCTGTCAGCCACCAGCTGCTTCTCTGACTTTCCTCAGTGGTAAATGTGACCTGAGAGTCATAAGATGAGACAAACCTTTTCTTCTCTAAGTTGACTTTGGTCACAGTGTTTCATCACAGCAACAGAAACCCTAACTAGTAGCAATCCTTAGTACTAGGGCTAAAATCACAGTTACAATAAGTCTGTAGTTGTTGTTGTTGTCAAAAACTGAGTAGTACAGAAATTATAAATTGAACCAATGAGTCCATATCTTGAAAACAACAGCAGCAGTGATGACAACAACAAAATTCTCTCAAATCTGCTTTCTAACTTAGAAGAGTTTATCCTCACACATAGTTCCAGTAAGAAACAGCTTGCATCAAACACTATTATAAGACATTTGCTTGTTTGTTCTTTTATCAACTCATCAAAACTAGATCACCTCATGACTACGAGATAAGCACTGTTCAAAATCGTGAAGAAGGTACAGTTCCTCCAGGGGCCTTCTAGATGTTGCAAGGGAACAATTGTTGCTGTGGACTTGCCTCCCACTCAAGTGCACACTTTCCATTGATCAGACCTCATGGTTTCCCAAACACAAATGCTTGCTGAAACCAGAACGAGAGGAGAAAAGAATTAAATGGGACATGTGAGATGAGTGCTAGGGTCTCTAAACTAAGCATGAGGTACTTGTGTTTGGGTTTGGCTAGGTGAGATTACATTCAGCATCATGGAAGCCATCCAACCTTAACATCAAACAAGAGACAGGGGTTTTTTTGTTTTGTTTTGTTTTTTGTTTTTTAATGAAACCTCCACATTTTTAACACTATCAACAGTGCTGTTGTTGGATAAACACATGGAATAGTTTTGGTTTGGTTGGCTAATATTCAAACAGGTTTCAAGACCCAGTGACCCTCCTTCCCCAGTTATCAACTTGCATCAAAAATATTCCTTATATGAGTGGACTTGAATTTCCTCATCAACAGGAGGCAAGCCGAACCTGCTCACTGCCTTCATGGAATGTTTTGTATAAGAATTAATGGTCCTGGGAAGGATTTAGATCTTCTTGGATAAGGAAACTATTCAAACAAACACTGTGACTGTTATTTCTGTTTCGTGCTGAAGAGTGGTCCTCCCTATTCCAAAGCATAGTGTTTTAGTTCTGTCTCTAACAAAAGAGTGGTGAAGGACAAAAGTTGTTCAAACTTGTTAAAAACAACTTTAATAACACACCTGCAGTCTGTTTATTTCTAACTCACTTGGAGATGTTTGAAAGTCTTCCACAGAAAACCTGCATCTGTTTCCTAAAATAGCATTTAAGAACACATTCTTCATTGTTTACCAGATGTTCTTAAAATTTCTGTGAGGACCAGATGCATAGTTAAGGATAAAGAAAAATTAGGATGTGTGCTCACATTCTCTTATGGAAACATAGCATACAACTTCTTCCTGATCAAAAGAGGCAGAGAACGTATACCTCATGTCCCTACCACTCAAGGATCCTATCAACACAGATGTCAACATAGAGAAAATCAGGATTTCCCTTAACAGAAAGGAACATTGTAATATAAAATCCCATGCAAATGTGTGTGAGTTCTGGGGATCAAACGCAGTGCAAGGAGTTTATTAACTAAGCTATGTCCCAACCCCTCCAGAGATTTGTTTGCTCACATATTACTCAAATGCACAGGAGTAAGTTTGCTCACTAATTAAGATAGCCTTTTCCCCAAGACAGTTTCATGGATCAGATGGGGAAACCTTGGATTAATTGTACTTTCAGTGCCCTAACTGAAAACAATTATAACCCCCCCCCCCAAATTTAGAGGTTTAATAAACACAATTCCTTAGTCCTATTATTAGGAGCATTGTGCTAAATTGCTAATATGTAATATAAATGTAATTGCAAGAAATACTACAATCTTAGGAGAATTATAAACTGATAAAATAAATATCCTCTAATTCTCCTTCACCTATATGAAAATACAATACAAACTAAAAATAAATAAGACTACTAAATATGAGAGAAATAAGGTCTTCAAGTGAAATTTATTGTATAGTTTTGAGTATAATATGATGAGACTTGGAAACAACTTAAAAACTATTTTAAGAATAATCATCAAAGCAGCAACATAAAAATGCAAAATTTGCTTATCAGTGTTGAGGCTTCCTAATAGGAAGAAGAATCTTGTGTTTCCTCTAACAGTAAAATAATTAAGGAGTCTGATGACATCTGGTCCCAGACTCTGTGTGTCCCACAAGACTGACTGATTTCATAGCAACGGATAGTCACAAAGAATCTGAGATGTGGCCATAAATACAGGAATGAAAAGAAAACCCTTTGATAAAGTAACCTGCATTTCACATGTTCATTGCAGATTTTATTTAAACACATTATTAATGTATATTATTCTATAAAACAATGAACTTAATAATGATATTTTTTCAACTATACTTTGACTACATTGACTCATCATTACTCTCTTCTGTCTCCTTAGTCATTAGCCTTATTCTTCTTCCAACTAATTCTTTCCTAATTTTATTTTTAGTGATACAGGAAAAATATAATATAGGTACAATTCTTTATTACAGGAAATATAATATAGATATAATCTTTTATTTCCCAACTACAGAGCTAATTAATGAATATTTGCTTATAAGTTTATGGAATTACCATGTATACTATTATGATTCTTAAGGAGAATCCTCACTCTGGAGAATTGTTAATGCTTTTAGAATCAACTAGTAGTTGACTTTATGACTACCATCTAACATAATGCCTTGATTTACCCTCTGTAACAGGAATGTGTTTTTTATCGGTATTTATTTGCACTAGCTCCAGAGAAAAGATTGAACCTACTGAACAATTGTGGTGTCTTCTTAGAGTCAGATTGTATCCCTTTCTTTGTCTCCTTGATATAAAGGGGGGTTATCATATTCTTCTCCCCAACTGTGAAACTAACTAGCAAGGAGAGGGAAAAATGCAAGTGAGCCAGAGAAGAACATATTATATGTATGGACCTGACGATAACAACACATATGATTAGGCAAACCTGTCAGGCAATTTTAAAGGACTATGCTATTAATCTTTGTGATATTCCTTAAAAAGAGATTATAATGTCTGTCAACCATGGATAACTGGAGAATAAGTCTCAATCTCTCTCTCTCTCTCTCTCTCTCTCTCTCTCTCTCTCTCTCTCTCT
>NW_021620926.1:2919747-2963922 GCF_004785775.1 Grammomys surdaster
CTCTCTCTCTCTCTCTCTCTCTCTCTCTCTCTCTCTCTCTCTCTCTCATTGTGTGTGTGTGTGTGTGTGTGTGTTGCAGAAATACATTTCTGTGGGTATCAGCTAATTTGGATTCGAAGAATCTAATGAGGTCTGACTAACACAGGATAGAGAGATTTCTTAGTTCTCAAAGGTTCTATGAACTTCTTTCATTTAAAACTTAACTGATGCTGTGCAGTGGTGGTGTATGCCTTTAATCCCAGCACTTGGGAGGCAGAGGCAGGTGGATTTCTGAGTTCAAGGCCAGCCTGGTCTACAAAGTGAGTTCCAGGACGGCCAGGGCTATACAGAGAAACCCTGTCTTGAAAAACCAAAAAAAAAAAAAACAAAAAACAAAACAAAACAAAAAAAACTCCAAAACAAAAAAAAAACAAAACAAAAAAAACCTGATTAGTTTGAATCACAGGTCAACTGTGAGCATGAAAATACAGATACTATTGGTGGGCAAATCCACTAGGATCCATCAACAAAATTCAAGGCTTTGTCCCAGAGAGATTTGACAAGTTAAAGAGTTTTGAGTCTTGGTAACAGTGCTAGAAGACTTTGCATTACACTATTACACTGTTCGTTTCTAAGGTGATAGAAAAATCTGATTGAACACAGCATCAGAAAAGGACAGTACTCACACCTAATTTTAATACCATCTACTTAACTGTGTAGAGAAAAGATAAATTCAGTCAGGTGTCTGAACCCAAGTTAGTATAGATTGCATGAGGTAGAAATAAGTTGAGACATAGAAATACACACACAAGCATGCACACACATGCACGTCAGCCCATCAACAAATGGCTGTGTAAAATGACTGCACAGTGTGCCATGAAACCACAAGTTTAATAAGCAATAAATGCATGAAGGGATGTAATAATGGACCCAAGAAGACCAGCCTTCTATCAGTGAGATATAAAAGCAGGATTACACGCAAACTCAAGAAACCCAGATGACTAAAATTGAACATGTTTTTCCCAAATACTTTTGAAGGGAAAGAAACTTATTGCCACATTAATAGTCACAAGATGATTAGAAGTAGCAGCTCCATTCATTACTCACTGCATAGATGGGAAACAGAATACATCTCAACTAGAAAAGCCAGGATGGTGCTAAAGTTGTCAGGGTTCCTTATGTTCTATTTCGGCAATCAGAGCTTATGATGTAGTAGGATATTTACAGAGTGGATATTGAGCAATAGCACAGCAAAAAGCAACACTGTATCCTTGAACTAATACAGAGTCTTCCTGAAAAGGGCAATAAACTTTGAAAGTAGGTTAATGTGCCACAGGGTTTTGCTTTATGGCTTTTATGAGTGGAAACACCTTTAATTAGAGGGAGAGATTGCTGGATATAGGAGGAAAAGGACTGGGGAAATAGCATGACTTTTTTTTTCCCAAAAAGACACACCTCTTGTTTTAGCAACCTTTATTAACAAGATACGGCTTTGACCACAGCTTTTCTTATATACAGTAAAAATACTGATACTGTATTTTTCTGGCAATAATACTATCTACATAAGGTTTGATAATATGATTCAAACCATGCTAGTAATTATCACAGCAAAATTATTTTCACTTTTCACTTCCAAAGGGTAAGAAGTCATTTTTAGCCTCTCTCTCTCTCTCTCTCTCTCTCTCTCTCTCTCTCTCTCTCTCTCTTTGTCTCTCTCTGTCTCTCTCTCTGTCTCTCTGTCTCTCTCTCTGTCTCTCTCTCTCTCTCTCTCTCTGTCTCTCTCTCTCTCTCTCTCTCTCTCGCAGGACCAGGTGGACACTGACACCAGTGGGGTCTCTTGAAACATAAGGTATGTCTACAGCCACTGAAAGGAGTTTTTCAGATGTTAAAAAAAACCAAAAGACTTCACCTTCCACCTCTGAATTAAGTACAGAATCAACAAGTAGATACGCTAGGGTCAAACTGAGAATGAAGACTCCCAGATAATACTAGAAGAAGTCATTAAACTAGTAAGAGTAAAGAGAATGACATAGATTCAACACAGGAAAGCATTTTTAGTTGCATTCGTATAAGAAGGAGGCGGCTTAAAAAGATCTTAAGTTTCCCTAGGCCTTTATATAAGAATAACTTACACAAAGATGCAAATAGTGTATGAGATTTATTACGATAGAGTAAGTTCCACCTTTACTGCACTATGAAGAGTCGGGACTCAGAGTAATCACCCCTTAAACTTTGACAAAATCTCAAACACAAACAGTTTTTGTGCATTGTCTTCTCTTGTTGTTTTTTTAAACATACTTACTCTTTTAAATACAGTAATCTGAAGTGTACAGTTATGTAGCATCATCACTGTCTCCTGCACACTCCATTTACATACCCTCTTCCACATAATAGAAAGATTTGCGTATCAAAGAACTATAAATACACCACTTTATCCTCATCATGTCTTCTGAGGAGAATTTAATAGATTTTTTTTATTTGCAACTTGTGTAAAAGTAAGTTAACATTTGACAAATTAAAATTTTAGACAAATGCAAATTTGTCTAAAAAACTCCCACACTGGGGTGAGAATACTGGATATAATGTTCACTGCACAATCCTGAGGGCCAGAGGATTGATTGCAGGACACTCAGAAGAGTCAAGAATGGTGGCTGCCTGTGCACTCAGGAGGTAGAGACTGGGGATTCCCCTGGGAAAGCTAGCTAGCTTGGTTCAGGGAGACACCTTTCACAATAAGTAAAGGAGAAAGTTATTGAGCAAGAAAGTGAACACCAACTTTGGGTCTCTATGTACTCATGTGTGCATAGGCATGCATCCCGCACACATGGGTCTGAACATATGTATGCATACATATCACATACACATATATGTAAAACTAAAATAAGTAGAATCATACAGATAATAATTGACAAAGCTTGAGAGTATTCACATTCTTCATTATTTCACACAACCTAAACCACCTGTTCCCACTATGCCCACCTGTTCCCACTATGTCACCTGTTCACACTATGACCACCTGTTCCCACTATGTCCACCTGTTCACACTGTGTCCACCTGTTCCCACTATGTCCACCTGTTCACACTGTGTCCACCTGTTCACACTGTGTCCACCTGTTCACACTATGTCCACCTGTTCACACTGTGTCCACCTGTTCACACTATGTCCACCTGTTCACACTGTGTCCACCTGTTCACACTATGTCCACCTGTTCACACTGTGTCCATCTGTTTTGATCTCTTTGGAGTACATTAGCTCATGTTAAATAGGAAGCATTACTCCCCTAGGAAAAGGTCTATGACCTTCAAATGGCAACAACAACAAAAATGTGGTAGGTCATTTTCCATCATTATGTTCCGTAGTACACTGAGAACATTAGAAAACAGTATTTCTGATCTCTATTCATGTTAATGAGAAAATCAACTAACATATTCTATCACAATTTGTCAGCTATTATGATCTGACCTTTGCAACTTAAAGTCAGCGATGAAATGGATGAAGTCGGATCTAGGAAAATATTTTTCCTGTTTATATCAGCAGACATCGCAGGCTTGTGGTTTTACCTCTCACCAGGAGTCTCTAGTTGTGGCAGGAGGTTCCCATCGGTGTGCTGTGCTGGGGCCAAGGTGTGGCGTGAGTGTCATAGAACACCGTGTACTCATGAGTTACAAGAGATGTGTGCCAAGTTTTATAGCATTATGGAGACTTGTGAAAATAAAATTTAGTATCTTAAAAGCCTAGATAAAGGGCTAGACATGTGGCTTGGTGAACAAAGGATTTGCTACACAAATGTGAGGACCAGAGCTTGGATCTCTAAAAGCCACATAGAAACCATGCTGAGTTGGCAGCTGCCTATAATCCAGCACCAGAGAAGCAGAGAAAGGGACTGCCCTGGCAGGTTGGCTAGGAGACTAGCGTGACTCCATGAGGCCTGGGTTCAGTGAGAGACCCTGCATCAGTGAATAAAGTGAACACGATGAGCGAACTTTGGGTCTCTACTCACACGAGCACACATATGCAGGTATGAAACAGCACACATTTAAACATACATGCATGTATGTGTACACAAGCATACACCTTCCATCATTGGTCTTCCAGGGCCATGCCTTTACTCTGGGAAACTATCACTGGAGAAAGAGTAAAGCACAGATTTAGGAAAAAATGAGAAAATTTCCAACATAACCTAGATTAGAGCTTTCACATTTTTTTCAATAAAGTCTATGGGCCAGGACATAAAAAGTGCAGAATATGCACCTTGGCTAGGTAGAACAGTAGAGCTGGTCCTGGTGGCAGTGTTGCTGGTGAGTCAGCTCTGAAGGCATGAATCTAGGAGAGCTGACCCTGTCCCTCATTTGCATGCAGTGGCATTGCCTAAGGAGAGATGTCCTCCCGTCCCTTACCCTTACCCCTCACACTTTTGGCAGGCTGAAGAGCTGCCCCTGGGGTCATAAGAACACGAGAGGTGCAACACTTCTGAGAACAGACCCTGCACCTATCCTGGGCACCATTGTAGATTTGGCCCTGGTGTCCTGGAGGCAGGTGAGCCAGCCCCAAGGGCATGACAGTGGGAGAGCTGTCCCTCCCCCTTGCCAGTGGCAACATTAAGTGAGCTAGCTAGGACAATGCTAGAGAGTTTGCCCTAGTAGTGTGGGTGCTAAAGAGCTGGCAAGCTGACTAATTCAGCTACCACTCATGCCCAGATCCAGGGCTTTGAATTGGCCCACCCCAACATCTACCTCATCTAGGAATTGCTGGAGAGTGTGAAGGGGCCAGTCCTGCAGATCCAAACCTACAGGATCTTCATGACACAAGGCAACGACAGGATATCCAAAGGAGTCCTGGTAAGGATGCAATATTGATAGTGTAGCAGAAGCCAGAGTCCTTGCAATCAACATTTGCAAGTAAAGATATGTGGACAACAGAAGTATACTGTGAGACACTGTGACACACCATAGTTTTGTCATGAGATTGTTACTGTTGTTGTTGTTGTTGTATTTGTTTGTTACATTTCTTATTATTTTCTTAAGAGGGGGTTGTCAGGGCAGAGGGCCAATATGTAGGGACTGGGAGATTAGTGGGATTGGTATGCATGATCTGAAATTCACATGGAATCAACAATAAAAACTGTTTTAAAAGCGTGGGAGGAACTGATAAGGGTCTCAGTCAAATTAAGAGCTTTTGCTGGCAACTCTTTATTCCAAGACCTATATTAAAAAGACTCTAAAATGTGGAAAATTTTAGTTAGTATCATAATAAACAGATCATATTACATTAAAGATTGGAAGAAAAAGAATGATCATTGTTGGCCTAATACAGCTGTCACCCATCTGCTCCTTGGCTCCAAGCAGCTAGCATAGGCCATGACTTTTGAGAAAGTGCTCAATTATTTTGTGGCCCAAAACATTTCAGTTTCAGAAAGAAATGCCCAAACATTTTAAGATATGTAGTTGAATACAAGAATATACTGAAACTGAGGCCATGTTTTTCCCCCTGAGGTGGTACTGTGAGCATATGTTGTCTTTTCTGGAAACTTCTGCTTTAAAAAGTGAAAATTCTTTTCCACAGTATATATTTTTTTCCAGTGGAGTGGTCTATGCTCAAGGTGTGTGCACTCTAAGGTCCTCTGGGATGATGTGCTTAGTTATATTAACACCCCCCCCCGCTTGATCAACAATTAGCTGTCAATAGAGGATTAGTGCGTTTTCATATGAATAAAAATGACCATATTTGTTTAAGGTAAGACCACTTTTAAATGTGTTACAGGAGTAACTGATGGGAGGAACTGCATGGATCTGTGAAATTCAAGCCTTCTGATTATTGGGATCCACTGCTGACCATAGTAAGAAACTATTTATTCTTCATGAGATTCTTCTCTACCAAGAACAAAATTTAATTATGGAGAACTTGTTATATGCTAAATACTTCCCAAAATGCTTCCTTCAACCAATTATCACATTTATGTCAAGCCCAAAATAGCAAAATTATCATTTAAAAGGTGAAAAAAATTAGCTAAAGTGAAGTCTCCTTTCCAAGTTATCAGAGCTAGACAGTAACTCAAAATGAGACCTTTGAGTCCAACAGAGTTGTCTTTATTATGCTGACTTCATAATAAAGTGAGCTAAATCCATTGTGCTCAAAATATGTGTTCTGGACAACTATTTATCATTTACAGTTGCTAGGCACAACTTCCCTTAAGCAAAGGTGCATCAGATATCTTTGCGCAATGTATAACTTTGTATGACATTTAACATGAACAATTAATGAATATATTAGAATTTCTGGGTTTATTCTGGATTTGTATTCTGAGAATAGACACATATTTTATATATGAATCTGTGTAGGTTACTTCATTCATATGCATATAGATATAGATGGTATAAGTACAGATATGTGTATATATGTATGTATGTATGTATGTATATAAATTCTAAGCAGACATAGTTTGTCTTGGCATCCTCTCAGATGGAGAAAAGTACAATGTTGCTATGAAGGAATTTTGATTGACACTAACACAATAGTGTTTTGAAAAGTTCTGTGTCATCAATCTCAGTTGATGATTAACATCTCTTAATTACAAAGGCATATAGCAAACTAATAACTGTTTAATTCTTTAATTTTTGACTCTCTATGTATATATTTATATTTTATATAAAATAAAATTTTAGTATTAAATTTACTATGAAATGATAATCTAAGTACATTTTACTTAATATAAATTTGCACAAATAGAATATTTGAACAAGAGAAAATATATTTATTATTTTGTTGTTTCTGTAAGAAAATAGTAATAACAAAATGTATGGAATCAGGCTGCAAGAGCCACCTTAGTTCTGAAAAAAAAATTTTTAAGGGTGGTATGTAAAATGAACCTGTGTGAAGAAATAGCTTCCCTGAAGTTACAGTGATGGTTGAATACTTGTTATCCTCTTCTCTTCCTGTCTGCTAGAATACCTTCTGCATTTCCTGTAATTAAGTAGTTAATGCCTACTCCTTTTAATTATTAGGAGCTTTCTTTAATAAAGGCACTTAATTTTAGCCACACTAAAAGTTATCTTTACAGTTGGCTTCACTCTGTATTACATGACACATAAATGTTTTTCAAATTCCTTGTACTGTTTTCTGTCCAGAACAGTAAGCCATTCGGAAACTGCATTGCTTTGGAGGAGAGAAGACCTAAAGAGAACTTTAGACTAAGCCACAGACAGGGCTCAATAAGTAGAGTAGTTGCTGTACAAGACCAAGGACACTCACTTAAACCCAGCACTGTCATGTGGGTCTGTAATTCCAGTACTTCTCCTGTGAGATAGGCAGCAACAGGTAAGAATGTCTGGAAGCTTGTCATCCATACAGTCTGGTATACACTGCTGTGAACAATAAAGAGACCCCGTCTCAAACAATATCAGAGATAAAGACTAACAGTCAAGATGCCATGTACACTCTGTAGTATTCACACACCTACACTTACACTCTCACATGTATACATGCACATACATGCACATACATCACACACAGAGATATTTTCAATATCAATTTGCAAAAAAACCAAATATATGCATTTTGTATAGTATTAAATTTGTTAGAGAACTCTGTAAGGTCAATTTGAGACATGCTCGGGGCTTAAATGTCTGTTATACAACTACAAGTTAATTCATTGTTTTCCTAATTGCTAACAGATAAGCAGACAAATTGTTAGTGATTAATAGATGTGTAGAGAACACTATGAAGGAAACGGAAATCAGTTATCAGCATATACTTTCAAGCCGGAAGATTTTCACACTCATCTGTGACATGCAAAGCTGTTTCCATTGTTATGATCTTATGTAACTGATTTTAAATGATTGTTTTCACTTTGATAACTGTCCTATGGAAGTGGTCTATTGCTTTCAGTAAAATAGTAATGCACTTTAATCTCTGACCTTTCAGTTACAATGGAGGATAATACTCATTGTAATTATGCTGCTTTTATGAACTATTACAAAATTTGCTGTTTGCCAGCCCACTGGAAAAATACTATACAGTCATGTGCCATTTAGTCACAGAGGCGTGATACATAAACCAAAACATCATCATATAGTATTATACATTGTGTGTTATGCCTAATTATTGGTGCTGTGCTCTTGGACAGCTAGCAATGCAATGATGTGATTTACACAAGTATCAAGTATCACCAAAATGTGTTTTCTTCTCTTCTTTTTCCTGTTACCATGATAGAATTCCTCAACAAAATCAACTTAAGAGAGGAAGGGTTTATTTCAAGAAGGGTTTAGTTCAAGGACTATCCATCACTCTGTGGAAGTCAAGGCAGCAGGAGATTAAAGTAGGTGATTCCATTGCTTTACACATCAGAAGACTGCGATGAATGCATGCATATTTCTCAACTTCCTTTCTAACTTATATATTCCAGGATCCCTTTCTGAGGGAATTGATCCACCCATAATTAAACAGGCCCAACCAATGATGACAGAGAAGAGAATCCTCTGCCGTCATGCTCACAGCTACATGTCCTAGGTGATTCTACAGGTGGTCATGCCGGCAGTTGACACTAAGTATCACACATATGGACAGAGCTATAATATTATGGGGGGCTAGCTCTGAAGTAGGAATTTTTCAGCTTCATTATATTTTTGTGTGACTATTACTCCATAAGCCAACCAAATACTAAGCAAAACATCTTTATAAAGCACATCATTGCACTCCCTTAGGTTACCTCAAATATTTTGCTTTTAATTTCTCTCATATATTTGAGATGTAAAATATATGAAAACCTGGTGAATTGATGCTCAGCTTATATCCATGGTAATCCACACTTTTAAATTTGCCTTGGATTTCTTTTAAACCATTCTCTATGGAGCAACTCATTTGTGGATTAAAATTTTTGTGTCATTGCTGAAGTAAAATGAAAAATCTCAGGTAGCTGAAATTCTCCCTTCATGGTTCATATATTGCGTTCAGAGGACCAGCAGAAGCAAATGCTGAAGAGCCATGCTCTCATGCTGTGAAACAGCCTATGAAGCGGGAGTGGGAAGATACCAGCTTCAGGGCATATTTAATTAAATATAATATTATTTAATTAAAACTCCATTTGCCTTTTGCCTTTTTTAAGATTAAAAATTAACTATCTACCTGCTTTTATGTTTATGTGTATATTTACCTGCATGTGAGTGCAATTACATGCAGGGGCCAGAAGAGGGTGTTAAATACCCTGCCTGTATCCACAGATAAGCTCTTAAAGAGCAGTGAGTGTTTTTAGTGGCTAAGCCATCCCTACAGTCTCTTCTTAGTGTAATACTACCCTCAGGTTACTAGGCAATACCATCACCGTACATCAGTGCCAGTAGCATATAGCCATTGCCAATAGTTCTGTGATACCTGTGGATATGAGTGCATTCCCCACCATTTAGCAGGTCCTGACCATTCTGTGCCCCACAGCTATTGTTTCTTTTCTTTTCTTTTTTAAAGGGAACATATAAATTTAATGTTGCTGAGTAAAGTACAAGTTCGTATGGTCTATCAGCCAGATGAAGGTTAAAATGCCTACTTTAAAAAAAAGATTTATTTATTTTATATATATGAGTATGCTATTGTTGTCTTCAGACACCAAAGAGGGCATTGGATCCCATTTCAATGGTTGTGAGCCACCATGTGGATGCTGGGAATTGAACTCAGAACCTCTGGAAGAGCAGTCAGTGCTCTTAACTGCTGAGCCATGTCTCTAGCCCCCATAATGCCTCAAGTATCTTAAAATTCAACCTTCCTCCTAGATAGAAAGGAATTTTAACATTTAATATTTCTTTCTAGTTCTAATCCCATTGAAACTCATAGATTAAACTAGTTTAGCATTTCAGGAAAATAAATTTTGTAGAGTGAATAGTTCATAGAAGAAATTCTATTTATACTTATATTTTCCATATTATCAGTTTACATCCACTAAGAAATATTTTACTTGAATTAAATGTGTAGAAATATATACCACCAAAAGTATAATTTCACCTGAGGAAAAAAAATAAATGGAACACTTTACAAATTTTCATATCCTCTTTGTGCAGGGCCATATAATCCTCTCTGTATTGTTCAAGTTTAGTGTATGGAAGTGAGCACCATTGATAATCTTTTGACTGAAGTACCATCACTGATAATCTTTCTTTAGATCACATGACAATGCTTAATTTGATGTACCTAGACATATTAAAACCAAACAAAGAAGAGAGTATGAACACTAATCTATTTTTAATTAATATTAAAAATTAAATTAGTCAAGTTATACTTCTGTCATATTGATTTCAGAGTCCACTCTGTTAAATTAGATCTTCAAAATAATGGTAACTCATAGTCTGAAGTTGTGTAAGAAATAGAGAAATACAAAGCAGGAAGATATTAAATATTATTGTACAAGTTGGAGAATAGCTCAGTGGTTAAGAGCAGATATTTATTTTTCATAGGACCCCAATTTGGTTCTCAACAACTATTTCAGGTGGCTCACAACTACCTGTAACTCCAGCTCCAAAAATAATAGATGCTCTGGCCTCCAGTGGCTTCAGCACCCATGTGCACACACCGGCACAAAGAAATATAGTTATTAATAGTACAATGAGTCTTTAAAGTTATGCTAAATTACAGCCTATGGTCATTTCAGTTTTAATTCGTCTTCTCTTAAGAGAATGAGTTTTCCCAAAGTCAAAACCTTCCACACAAAAGGGACAAAGAATGTATTCTCGGAACATCAACAGAAAAGATATTTTTTTTCTACTTGTCAAGGACAGATTACCCATGGGAGCCTCTTGTTCCTCTTTCTTAAGTCAATTACTTAATTTTGTCCCTGTAATTATTTGTCTTTGTCAATTCACATCAAAACAACATAGCTACAGGGAGTTATCCTTGGCTGTACAGCTTAATTAAGAGTCTATGAGTAAAGAATCTTGTTGTCAGGCTTTATCTTGAAGTCCAATTACCAGAAAACAAATGTTTCTGGATGAGATTGTGATTTTTAATACACTAAATCAATCAAACTTTCCTGGAAACAGGTTAACAGTTTAAGGTGGTTCAAAATGACTAAGCTATTATGGCCATGGAATAGATGTTTTTCCAAGCACATTCATTTGACAGGAAGTTGGTCAAGGTTAATAACTGATATATGGTTAAAGACCACATATTAACCTCCGGCCTTCTAGGGATAATCCATATTTGTGTGTGTGTGTGTGTGTGTGTGTGTGTGTGTGTGTGTGTGTGTATGTGTGTGTGTGTGAGTGTGTGTGTGTGTGTAAGGTAAGAGTCTAAGCAGAACTTTCAAATTACTGAGTTTTTTAAATTCAAGATTAAAAGAAATGTCTGATTTTTTACAGCTTAGTCTAGTCTTATAAATATAAAAACTAATGTAGAGGCAAGGGGAAAGCAATTATGCAACAAAAATAATCTTAAACATCAGTTACTAATTTTGATTTGACTATGATGGATTGGGTTTCAGAGGAAGAGCAATCGTCTCATCAGAAACAGCTCAATCAGCTGAATTAAGCAATAGAATCTGTCTAAAAGCACTGGGGAATGACCACAGTGATCAAGACTTGACAGTGTCTCAGAGAATAGAGGTAATCTTTAAAGTTTCTGCCTGTGTCATTTTTACACTCAAGATATATGGCAGTTCACAAGAAGAGAAGACATAAGGACAAGAAAATCCCAAACAAAAACAATGAAACAAAAACAATCAAATCCTGGTGTTGAAAGACTATGAACAATTTCCAAAGCTTTTATATTGAAACACAAAGATACTCAGGACTAAGGAAATGAGCAGTTGGAAGTTGTGATGGTTTAACTCTTTATTAAACACAACCTAGAATCTCTTGAGAAAAGAGTCACAGTGAGGGATTATCAAGATCATGGTGACCTGTGAGGATAATGTATGGGATTATTTTAATTGCCTTCCCCAATATGGGAAGATTCTCGGCCTACAACTGGACACACCCACTTTAAAGGCTGGACATTGATCTGCGGAAACGCGAACAAGGCAAGCTGAGCACCAGCAAGCTTTCACGTATTCATTTCCCTCTGCTCTTGACTGTGGATGATATGACTTAGTCTTTAAATTTCCCTCAACTTTCACTTCCTTACAATGATGGACTTTAACCTGGAATGGTGAGCTACAACACACCCATTCTTCTTTAAGTTGCTGTTTTTTCAGGATACGGTATCAAAGCAATAAAAACAAAAGTAGGATGTCCTAAAGAGAAAAGCAACAGAAAAGTGACCCTCAGCATGGAGCCTCATTTCTCCTCAGTGCGTGTGTGAACTTATAACACAGCGACCTGATAAAACTCCTGCCCTTAGAGGCAGGAGTACAATGCAGATATTCACTATGAGGGAAACTAGATTTCAGGGTGGAGTCTGAGTAGCAATCCAGGTGTTCAGTTCCTACCTCTGAAGGACTACATTCCAGACGTTACGATAGAGCATAAGTGTGTTCAACCTTATTAAGATGAAAACTAACTCTCAACTCAACCGGAACGCTAAGAATAACAATGGGACTTCCATGCCTCCGCCTAATAGGAGATAAGGGAATCATTTAAAAAACTGGTTATACAGAAAGCCTTTATTAATCTTGTTTGTAATCACAAACTAGAGGAACCAGAAGTAACAAAAGAAGAATAATACACAGTGGGCACACATTCATGGGTGGCCTTTGTGGTCATTTGGACAAGTTTAAAAGTGTCAAACTGAAGAAATTTTCTCCATTTGAAGTTTTATATAAATATTTTAAACCCAATGTCAGTAAATTAAATCTCAAATACTCCAAAATGGAAAAACAGAAAAATCCAAATCTATTCCAGTAATACAAACTTGTGTATAATTTAAAAATAAATTTCCCATGCAAAATATTAAAGAAACTGATTTAGAATATTCTCATTTGATTTAATAGATGCATCTTGCAAATATAAAGATTCATTTATGCAATAGCTGATTATTAATAAAGAGAGTTATCCTTCATCTGATAGATATCTGTAGAGCAGTTATTGCAAACCTTTTGCTCAGTGACGTCAGATAAAAGGTCTCTCCAACTCAGAACGCGAGCATTTTAGCTTTAATTATTTTCCCCACCAATTGTCAAAGTAACTTTATAATTCCTTTGGAAATGTTGAAGAACAGACAGAAAGCTAAGGTATCACAAAGAGCCAAATTAGGGCCTTAAAATAAAAAAGCATCAATCTTGTACAGAGCTAGAGTAACTGAGTTGCTGGCCTTAGTGTAAGACTACATGCACCATTATAGAGAATTGGGGAATGAGACAAGAGATGGACATTTAGACTGTCTATCAAGAAGGGTTTCACTAGTCGGGCAGTGGTGGCACACGCCTTTGATCCCAGCACTTGGGAGGCAGAGGCAGGCTGATTTCTGAGTTCGAGGCCAGCCTGGTCTACAGAGTGAGTTCCAGGACAGCCAGGGCTACACAGAGAAACCTTGTCTTGAAAAAACAAAACAAAAAACAAACAAACAAACAAAAAACCCAAAAGCCAATAACAACAACAAAAAAACAAAAGCAAAAACAAATAAACAAAAACAAACAAAACAAAAAAAGAGAGAGAAGGGTTTCACTGTAGAGAACTGTTTTTCCTAACTAACATGATCCCATGTTCAGAGACAGAAGGAAAATGGAGTACAAAGGACGGATAAGCTAAAATTTACAAAATACAAAGGTGATGAATACCTTCCAATCTTGGAGGTGAATCACAGTAAGCACTAACATAAAATGCCGAAGCATAAAATAAAAGAACGGTTGTTACTATTAAAAATTCAGTGAGGCAATTAAGTTCACAGCAAAACAAACCTTGGGAATGGGGAGATGATTGTAATTTCTACAAAAATATCCATATTATCTGTGTGACAGAGAAAGACAACTTTGGACTGTTTCCAGGAAGTTGGTGATGTCTTATTTTCAACACAATAGCTAGTTGTAATAGTTTATTTTTTGATAAACCACCAACCTACAATGTGAGGATTTTTTTCACTCTCTTCTGTAGCACACTTGTGTAAATGTTACTAAAAATTAAAGTCATAACGTGGTGAATTCTATATTATTTTCTTCCATGAGGAAGCTGGCCAATATACCCTTGGGCAAAGCAAACACCTATAAAGAGATACGAACATATGAAGCCAGCTATGCAGGGGGTCGGGGGAGGGAACACAGAGATAAGGGCTTTCTTAGGACTGCAGAGATAGACAAACATTTCCTGGGCACAAAGACAGGACTTTGTAGATTAAAGAAATAGCATGCAGGAAGATAGTTTCCAAGATGGAAACTTCTGGGGTGGCAGCACCTTCCTGCATTTGCTGAATTAATTGCTGGTGTTTTGCCACTGGATGCCCTCTCTGTGTTTTATCAATCTGTGGGATGGAAACCAATGAAAGTTACCTTGTCTTTATGGGGCTGATTATTCATCACTACACCCCGCTGCAGGCTACCCAGAAGACATGTGGCTCCTCATTATCACCAGTGGAAAGGCAAAAAGGGAGAGGTGTATCAGCTTAGTTAATTAAGCATCCTTGGGGGAAGATTGGACAGTGGGAGGAAGTTAATACAAAGGGATAAAAGGAGCCTGTTAGATTTAATGAAACTCTTCCTTTTGGCTCCCCCCTGACTCTATGAAGAAATGAGAATTAGGCTTTAACTGCCTTTTTAATAGTGTCCTATCTGACATAAAGTCTTGTACACTTAGTTCAGCCATTAAAAGTTTTAATGTATAGAAGATGCTAAGAAAGCGCACCCATTTCATCTTTAGGAATTGATTTCTCCAAATCATGTAAAATATGAGAAGAAAACTACTGTAAGAGACCTGTTTTACACTGAAATTTGTAATGCTGCCACAAAAGCAAAATGAAAAATTGGCACGAAAATGAAAATTGATTTCTCAGGTGTGTGCAAAAGAAAATAAAAACAAAACAAAACAAAAGCTAGTTATCTTCACCCAAATTTTGTCAATTAAAAAAAATTAAATTACAGGGTAGATACCAATTTAAAATTTAATAAATAGTAATGTCATGGGCCAGGCAGGTGATTGAGCTAGTAAAAGTATTTGCTGCCAAGTTTTTGATCCACAGAACCCATATGGTGGATGGATAGAGTGTTCTCCTCTCGTTATCTTCAGGCATCCACATGGGTCTCACTGAATAGATTCCCCTCTTAACAGATATATAGTTATACATATTAATAACTTTTATTATTTATCACTCATGTTATTTATTAGGCTTCTCTCCCAGATAAGTTACCTTTCAAGAGCACTATTTAGAATGTTGACTATAAATACCCCTCTCCACTTTTGCTAATGTTTATACTTACCAACCCAGTAAGAATCATGACACTATTAGTCTTCCTTCTTCATCATTTTATACGTGCTAGCGAAGCCATACTTCTAAAAGTTGTTTCAATCCATTACATCCTGCATCCTAATCTTCTAGAGTTCCATCATCAATCAGATAGAAAAGAATTTGTTAACATGGCAGACACACTGGAAGTCTTCACAGAAGCAGAACTAAGGGAATATTGTCACGTGTAATTTGATGCTGGGGCTGCACCCTGAGAAGTGAATGCTAGATAAGTTAATAATTTTATACTTTAGTGTATACTTACTGAGACATAGTGTGTATGTCAATCACTTGATATGACCTCTGGGTACAACCAGAAGCTGTGATAATCAAACGGTAGATGAGACTGTTTCCAAAGCAAAACAGCCTTTATTCCACAGTAAATTATTTTCTTATAGGTGGACAGATCCATTCCACAATAGGGAAACAAAGTTCACTATTCAAAGTATATGAACATTGCCCTTTATTTTCATTATCAGGCATCACAGATAGTGCAAGACTAATCAGGTTATATTTTGATTTTGCTGACAGTGAATTAGCTTCTTACTTTGGATTGTCTTTTGGATTCACTGTTGCTGGTGGCTTTGGTTTGTCTTGGTTTTCATGCTGGCGATTAGCTTCAGAATCTTCTGTCAGTGATTCCAAGACAAGATTATAAGTTTGTATTTTAAATATTTTAAAATTTAAAAATTAAGTTACATATTTATTTATTCATTAATTCATTGTGTGCACATGGGTACATGCACACCCAGCTAACATGTAGATGACAACGAATGATTCAAGGAAAGTCCTTCTCTTTTTCCAGTGTGAGTCCTGGGGATTAAAATTAAGTCATCAGCTCTCATAATCAATACCTTTACACACTAGTCCCTAAATGCTTTATAATTTTATGCTAAGTGCACTTGTTGAATTTGTGAAAAATTCATTTAATTTGTGAAGAATTCATTTAATACATGCATTAAATCAATATAATCAATTATATTTGTATTCTGTTGCCAAAAACTTAATTAAGAGGTATTCTTTAATCTTGCTAATGTGAGTGTAGATCCTGTGATCAGAGGCAAATATAACCATATACATAACTATTATATAGTCACTAACATTTTTCTCCAGGAGACCTCTATTGTCCTGAAGCTAAAAAGGTAGGCCTAGATCACCATATTTTCGTCATCTCAAAATAACTTTCTCTCTAATTCACAGGTATTTCCATCTTAATGCCATCACCTTCTGCGTAAATCTTCATGCTATCCTTGATCAAATAAAAACATTTCTCTACTCCTCATATCCCAGGTCTGGTTTTTGGAACAGAAGCACATGTCTTCAAGTTGCATCAGTTCTGTTTACCTTCCATGGACAAGTCTCATTACTGCCCCCTTCTGGAATATGTGTGCATATTTAGAAAAGCAGGGGCCTCATTCTTTCCAGAGTATTATGAAAAATATCTTTCCTTCCTTCTCAATGACATAAGGGCCATACAAGCAAGGCATGATATCATCTTCTAGTATGCTTTCTTAATACTTCCTCTCTGTGGAGTGTGTTCATGTTTCAACTTTACATTCTGATTCAGTAATTCTGATCACCTAGCCACCCACCAGATCACTGCTGCTCTCAGACAAAGATGCAATGGACAACCTAAACCATAACCACAGCACATTCTGGATTAAACCACTTTCAGAAAGTCTTTGCTTTTCAAATATTGAATTCTATGTGTTCTGTGACTAAAATTGAAGAGAGTTCAAGAGATCCTATGGCATGCTCTATGATCCTTATTGAAATCTTCAAGACTGCGTGTTTGCTCATCATCTGAATATTGGACAAATGGACAGAGTTCTTATTTTCTGGTGGGCCCTTTCTTAGGCCTAGGAAGTGAACTGGAGAGGTTTTGATTCTTCTGTAATGGGTGGAATTAAACAGGACATGTGAACCTTCTTAGACAGTGCAACCTAAACAGATAATATTGGTAAAATAGAATAGCTTATCTTTGGTCAAGGGCATGGTTTATAAATGCTATCTAACACATGACAAGAAATTTTAATTTCCTAAGTGTAAAGACTAGAATACATATGAGCATACTAAAGATGACAGAGCTGACAAAAATAGTGTATTAATCCTTCCTGCATCATAATATAGGTGACATTTTCTTAATCTTGGCATTTTTCTACCACTAGGGCTTAGACAGATAAGTCAGTGATTTGTGCTGGCAGAAGACCAGGGTTCAGTTCCTGCCACCCACAGAGTGGCTCACAGCCCTCTGACTTCTGCAAGAACCAGGCACACATGCAATGCACATACACAGGGAAAACACTTAAACACACAAAAGAAAATAAATATACCTAAAAAAACAAAAAGACTTTTTTACCACTGAATTTCACATTTGGTCTAATATCAAATTCCGTTTTTCCACCATCTTTAGTTAGATATTATAATTACTTAACTGAATTAATTTTCTTATTGTGGATGGAACTCCATACTAGGTTTTATGCAGGCAAGCCCTCTACTACTGGATAGCATTATATTTTGCTTGCTTCTAAGACAGGATTTTCAAAATAACTTTACTTGCAGATCAGTCAGAGTCTAAGGTGTTAACAGAAACAAGCTGCCACAGTCTCCTGACCTCAATCTTCTTCACTGGAATCCTGAAAGTTCTGTAACAGAGATACATAAGAGAAAGCATGACACTGTATGAAATGGTTAAGGAAGGAACCTTTGATGGTGAGATGGCTTAACAGGTAATGACACTTGTCAATAAGCTCAAATTCAGGACCCAGGAGTTTCTCTTGTAAAAAGATCAAACTAAATTCTATTGACTTCTTGTCCCCCCTCCCCTTCTCACTTTCACATCCAAAATCAAAATAAATAAAGTACAAATTAGGAATAAATATGCTTATCTGTTCCAACTTTAAGACTGAATAATTCCCTATATTTAGTATAGAAAAAAAATCTGTGTGTCACTTGGCTCTGACTGCTGCTGGATAGGAACATGCAGTCCCAGGCACAGTGGTATAAACTTGCTTCCCAGCACTTGGAAGACTGAAGCAGAAGAAATGCAGCCAGGCTAGTCTAGGCTCCTAGTAAATTCATCACTACCCTGAGCTATGTAAAAAGACTGTCTCAAATTTTAAAAAATAAAACCATGATAAAATTATCATATGCAAATGTAGATCTTTGATAAGTACATATCAATGTTGAATGATTCAAACTGAAGGAGTAGCATTCTGTATTTTAAACATGAAGACCAATAAGTATATTTTTACACAGTAAGACACTCGAGAGACATTTAGTATTTTAGAGGCATTCACATTACAACGTTGGACGTTTTCTGTATTATATCTGTAAAACTAAACCAACAAGAAGACTGTAATCATGTTTTCTCATGGTCATATGATCAGTTTGATGCTGTTAAAGACACAATAGACAAAATCAGTCAGATGATGCGTTTGTCTTCTCTTACAGTCATTCCTCTGCTGTGATGCATGTATACAATAAATATTTATTTACCAAGAAAGGGAGTCTGACAAAAATAATCAGCAATAGAAGAAAGCAAGGCTTTGAATTACCAAAACAAAGTTGTTGGAAGCAAATATTTTCCCCAAGTTCCAGACACACAGAAAACAAACAAAAGAGCAATAAATGAATAATTTGTAAAGTGTTGAAGTCCCAGTAGTGAGTCTCTTCATTTTTCTGCCTCTAATGAGCACCTGTCCCTCCATTTTAAAATTGTTCCTTTCCATCACTATGAAATAATCCAAAATAAGTTATATTTATTTAACAGAAATATCAAATTTTCAGATGGTTTCTCTTTATTAACTTCTGTATCCTAAGATGAAAAATCTAGAATCTGTACTCTGATTATAATACATACTCCTTAAAAGAGCTAAGATTGCTGGGAGTAGTTTTAGATGATCATTTGTGAAGTCTCTGCTCCATAAGTCAACCCACAGCCTTGACTTCCTGAAGGTGGAGTTCAAGACTTTCAGGCTTGATGGCATGTGAGTTGCTTTCCTAAAGTGTAATCTGCTGCTAAAAATTGTTTTCTCCACTTCACCTATTCATTCACAGACTTTGAACATGGAGGGCTGCAAAAAGAATTGTTAAATTTAAGTGACAGTGGTGAATTTACTCACTCTGTGCGTAGTGAAGATGTTGGAGAGTCATATTATTTATACACAGAATGGTGAGATGTCAGAAGGCAAATCGATCAGTGAGTGTAGGCATGATTCAGTTGGATGGGTAGGCAGTCATCGGCACTCTGTGCCTAAGGTGTATGTTTAATAAACACAGTGGATGAGAGGTGGTTATATTCCTGAGTTAAATCTTGAGTTTTCCTAAAGGTTAGGCATGAGTAGACTACATCCATGATATTTCAGTGTGATATAGCTCAATTAGTACAACTCATTGCACCTCTCAGGCTTTAATAATTTTCCATAATAGTAACCAAATTCCTAATTATAGTATCAAAATCTAACAGAAAAAAAAGATGAAAGGTCACATCCCCAGGCCCTGAACACAAAGTGACCTATTCTTACAATCAATTATGACTGCCTGTGTCAGAATATTTCCTAGCTGTGTTTGACGTTTATTGTTCCATTGGTATCTATCTGTGAAGGCTTCAGGCTAGGGTTGCTGAATTTTGTTGTCAAGGGACAGGTGATGTTCCTTTCAGGACATTAAGGAACAAGAACAGTGCAGAAATAAATCAATGTCCCTGACCTTTATCTTGTCTCTATGTCTGGCACTGAACCATTTCTAGTAACTTATCATTTTCTTATACACAGACAAAGTCTTCTAATTTTCCAGAGTTTTTTCAGAGTTGCGATGTTATTCTGTCAGAGACATCCTTACATTTTCTTTCTCCAACCGTGCCACTGTGGGTAGCTTTGAAGACATAAAGCACATCTATCTTCTCTAGTCTTCCTGTCCTAAATTCCAGAACTGATGCTGACTTAGAGATTTCTTATTGTTCGCCTCAATGACAAATCTTTAAACAATTATTTGGTGAATAAGTTCAAATACCAACCCTACACTAACAGATGTAGTAATATCAGTCAAGTATCTGCTTAATGCATATAAAAGCAACTTTTATTTACCTGATATAACTGTCACCTCCAAGGCCTACTGCCACCATCTGCTACCATAGTCCTAGTCCTGGAAACTTCTAGCCTCTGTACAATCATATCTAGGCCTAGAATGTTTTCAGTCTCTGAAATTTACTGCCGAATAAGTGTACTCTTTCTAGCTCTTTCTGAACTCTGGCTGGCTGGTTCAACTCAGCTGTTCTGGTTCAAACTCCTCTCCTAGCTGATTGATTTGACCTGGCTTCTCTCAGCTTCTCCTGAATTGCTCTGCTTGGCCTCATACTAACTTTGGTAATCTGTTCTAATCTCCAGCTCCTTGTAATTCTATCTTTACCTGTGTCTAGCTTGTTCTTTTTTCAACCTGTCTCTTTAAATATCTCCAGGTAAATAAAATATCCAATAAACAATGAATTAAAAAAAAACTCCAGGTAAAACTGCCTCCTTCCTCTCTTTTTTTTTTCCTCTTTCTCTGCACTGCATCTTGAGTAGCTTCCCTTTCCTCTCCTCATAAGAATGGGCATGGCCTATTCTGTCAATCTTTCTCTGATTTAACACTTTGTCTGCCACTCAATTAGACATCACTTTCAAACTTGAGTATGTCCTTCGACAAACTAACTTTACCTTCATTGTTTTGGACTGAAGGTGTTTACAAGGGCATGTCTGTATTCCAGCCAGAGAGGTTAGAGATCTGTGCACAGGGCTACACTCCATCACAACTAGAAAGAGGTTATTTTGTTTTCCAGTAACACATCTCAGAGTTCACAGTGTGATCAAATATCCTGCAACAAATATATGGCCTGTTTATCAAGTGCCATACCCATTGACTCCTGGAGGCTTTACTTTCTCTCATTCGAGGACTGTTGTTATTCATATTTTGTTGCACAGATAGGTAGGGTCAAACACTCTTCAGAGTCTTATGAATGGAACAAAAAGCACTGAGGTTTGGTTCCCTGGCAACAATCATACTAGTTGAGGCCAGAAGTGGACTGACAGCAGGACTCTGGGTGCCCAAGATTGGGGCCTGGTGCTTGACAGTTCAAGCTGTGATCAAATGTTCTAGACACTGAGATGTGAAATTCTGTGATTACTAGACCACATGTAGCATGCGGGAGAGGAGATACATCTTCTCTGAGCTCCATTTGCTCCTGCTGTCTGCTGCCTTTGCTGAGTTGTCTTCTGTTTCTTCATTTCAGGGGTAGCTATAGAACTGTGATACTAAAAAACATGATGGCTTGGGTCATCAGTCTTCTCAGTCAATCTGACCCCAGTTTTTGATGTTTTATTTTCTCATCTTCATCTTCCTACTTAGAGTCCCAGAATGAACCCAGGAAGAACCTATGGTCCAGTTCATATAGTCAAGAAAACAGACCATAGACCAACTAGTTAAATTATTCATAGACTCATTCTTGTGAGTATACAAGTGAAACTCATGTGCTCCAGGCCCAAGGTATTTGCTTTAGCCAATTTTTCTCTGTTGAGCCTATATGTGATACAATTTTCCTCAAAGATCTGAATATTTTAATTGAAACAATTAATATCAAATTCTATTAAAACAATGTTGGTCAAACACCTAACAACAATGATACTTTCATTAATTTATTTGTGTTTATCTGAAAAAATAAAACCTTAAGGTTAAGCTTTTTATTAATTTATATTTCTGCTTATAAATATTAATCCATAAAACATATTGAAATTCTTAATATAACAATCTCTATTATTGAATGTTAGAGGCAAAAGAAAACATAGAGATACATTTTTGGTTTTTGCTATTTGTGATACAGAAACTTGGGACTTGTACAGGAGGGAGAGTTGCAAGGTTTGATGGGAATGTAGTCAGACATTCTCTCTGTTTCTATCTCTCTTCTCTATAGTTCTCTCTCTCTCTCTCTCTCTCTCTCTCTCTCTCTCTCTCACACACACACACACACACACACACACACACACACATACTACCCCTATTTGACACTTTTTTACAACATGAAACACTCAGCTTTAATACTTAAAAACCCACACATAGGATTTCATGCCGAACACAAGATCTCCATGCCAATATCTATCATTTCCTTCCAGTGCTCTGACATAAGGTTAAAGATGATACCAGAAGATAGAAGATTGGATAGCAATTCTTTCTTCTAACTCTGGAACATCCTCTTAAGGAACAAAGTACTAAGAGAATGAATACAATGAGCAACCCTTGAAGTAGATGCTTCCCATATGTTTCCGGCTACCCATCAAATGAAATCATTTTGGTGTGGGATATAGTTGAAAGAACCAATGACATTACTAGGTACTATTAAAGTCAACTTTGAATTTAAGTTTTCTAAATATGGGTTCCCCACAAATTCATTCACAAATGTTAGGGGATTATTAATTTGTAAACAATGACCTAGACCTAGTCATTGTAGATTTTGCTGAAATAGAGAGAGATCTTCCATTGCTTTCCCAAGAGAAAGAAGAATACCAGTATACCCTGTAGCAGTTGAATGTCAATTGAAGCTTCATAAGGATAAGTATATATCCATCCCATGGCACCCATAGATAAATGGAGATATTCTTGTCTGATGCATGAGTTAGGATAAGAACAAGGATTAATTCACTCACATCTACTCTCTTTCCTGTTAGCAGTTTTGGTCTTCCCTGCTTCTCTCCTAAAAGGAAGGAGACTACCAGTGGTCCCGGCTAGTCTATTATTACTCCTCTGGTCTGCAATGGCAAAATCACCAAGATTAAGTCTATTGTAAATAATAGCGAATAATTATTCTCATTTCCGAAGTCTGGGATGTTGAAGATGAAGGTGTGGGCAGAACCAATATCTGATCCTCATGTCCTAATTATAGACTTCTGACTTCTTGTGAAGGGGAAAACAGTCTCCTTAATATTTGTTACTAATTCCATTCACTTGAGCTCCCTTATCATGACATAGATATAGCTTCCTGTCCCTCTATTTCCTTAACACTATTATCTTAGGTGTTGGAATTTCACAGTCAGTCTGCAGAAATAATTCAACATGCTTGTTTCTGCAGTTAATAACAGGAGCAGCTCTTCCATGTGAAGAAAGCATCCATCTCTAAGAGTAGATATTTTTATAGAATAACCAAGCAGTTTCCTTTGTTCACACTATCTGAGTTTTTCAGTCATTCTAAACTTGGTAGGAAAGATAAAATTTTACCTTCAGTCAACATCCAACCCTAACAAATAAAGTCATAGCAGTTACTGTAACAGCAAATGTTTAAAGCATTGTAGAGAAATACAAGGGAAGTTATAACATAGGAACCGAGCTTGCTGGGTGGATTTAAGTCACACTTCTATGATTTGCTGCCTAAATTTTACTTATTTCTTTGCTTATTTTTAGTAATGTACTAGTATGCCTTTTGAAATATGATGTTTTTTCATTAAAAGGCTGCTATCATCCATCGATATGGAATTATCATATCTAAAACTTACCCAAGAATTTCTATACAGACATAGTAGTAGAAAGGTGACCCACAGCATGGGTGTTTGAAATATTATAACAACAAAAAACTATGTTTCCTTAAGAAAAAATCTTCTGTCTCTGTGAATAATACTATTATATGTGCTTATGATTTTATAGATAAAGTCTAAAATAAATTATAGGTTTGTAGTGTACAGTGTATGTACACAAAGCTATGGTTTATTCGTTTAAAAATCTGTCATTCTAGAATGAGCTTTGGCAGGCTCTGGTAAGAATCTGACAGCTGCCTTTCTTCTCTGTCAGTACCTTCCTGAGAAATGCTATCAAAGCGATGGGGTTGGTGGGGGTTGGGGGTGTAGGGCTCAGGCAGAGGAGTAGAAAGGACCAGTTGCTACTTCTGTCTTTTTGTTCTTTTCAGGTAAGGAAAGACGAAAGAAACAGTGAAAGAGAAAACTACATTCTCTTGCCTTATTGCCTTATCTCTTCACAGTGATTTAGCAACTCAAATTCACACAGCCATTTGTGAAACTAAAAGAAAAAAATGTTCTTCATGGTGTTTCTTCTTAGCCCATAAAAGACTACAGTGCTTTAAAAAAACAATCTCTTTCCAAAGTCCTCCTATGGTATCCTATCTTCCCCTTTGATCAGTTTATATACTGGTGCCTATCTACCATAAACTTCCTATTCACAGCATGTCTCGGGTTTCTAAGAATTATCTAGCAGTGTGCCTGTCCTTTCTTTATGTTTTCTTTTTTATTTTATCACCTTAAAAATAAATAGACACTATCTCTGGAGTGCCCCCTGACCCAGGAAGGAATATATAACTTCACAATCTTTGTCAATCACTGTTGGAAATAGTCCAGATCCCAGCAAAATCCATATCCAGTTAGCAAGCTGCTGGCAAAGCAGCATCAGGCAATTTTATTTTACTCTTTTAATAGTGTAATAAGTTGCTGAGATTAAATGGCTGTTGTTAGCATGTACCTTATTATGGCACTTAGTGTTTTCAGTTGTGAAATCAGAGCCCCAGACAGGGACTTGTGTCTAGGGAAACACTTTAACGATATGGCCTGGGGGCCCAGGCAGGTTTTACTACTGTTTTTAGGCACTTGTGCTTTATAGGTGGGTGGAGTCTCTCGGTTGAAATGATTGCAATTTGCAGCTTCTTCAGGAAATTAGCTCCAGGAGGAACTACAGATAGCAGTGCTTCTCATGGCACTTCCTTTATTTGTCTACCCCTGAAACATAAGTTCGCAGCAGGCCAAATGCAATGTCTTAAGGAAGTACTTAAGTTAGGAATATAGCTTCCATAGCTAACCATGGGCAGTTGAATAATTAAGGTGTGACAGAACTAAATGTGTCACCCACAATTTAATAGTTGATTTGTGACATGAAATTAAAATGTGCCTGTATCATTAAAAGACGTTGGCTGGGCTTGAGTGTACCTTGATAAGCACTCTGGGAAAAGAGGAACACACAGAAGGAAGGCACAGTAGTTACACATCATAAATGATTTCAACACACATTGCGCCAGAATGAGCAAATCCTCATATTGTAAACGTTTCCTTGCTTATTCAGTTTAACTCCCTTGTTTTACTGGAAGGGAACCTAGACTTAGACAGGAAAGGTGTCACATTCCTGGGTTATACAACTATTTAGTACAAAACCAGAGCTAGAGAATGCTCTCTTCACTCCAAAAGCTCTGGGATATCAGACATTGTCTCCTTTGTCACCAACCATTTATTTAATTTGGTTCAGTGAGTGGCCACACAGCCTCCAAGTCTCACAAATGCATCTGTCTCTCAGGCTACCAGACTGCCACCCAGATGACATTTTAGTGTTTGTACAGAAAATGTTCACTTGAACCAGATTACTGGTTTTGTCCTTTGAACATATCAACCTGAAAGATTTGCTTTAAATGCCTTTCTGTCCCTTTCCCAGGTTTCAGATGGCACAGGACTCTCCTTGAGTTCAGGTTCTCAATGTTTGGCTTGATGGTGACTTGGAAGCCTCTCTGCCTTTAGTAGCCCACAGTAGACCAGGTTGCCCTGGTCTTCCTAAAAGTCCTTATAATTTTGTTCTAGATAATTGACACATTTCCATACATAGAGATAGAAAACCTGGAAAACGGGTTGTTAATTTCTTGACGTCTTGTTTCTTAGTCACCAAAAGCAATAGAATTTCCTGCTTGGGACACAATTAGATTAGGGATGGATGTGGCTCTACTGTGAAGAGAAAGAATAACATTGAGCCCTGAGTTTCATGTGGAGAAAGGTTTGGGGCTGCTTGGTGGCTGGTGAAGATTTCATTGCATAGATTCACTGTGTCTGTGTGATGTTCTGCAAAGTTTTATGTTCAGTGATCATCAGTATGACTTTCCCTCTGACTGCAGGGCCTGGTTAAAGCTGCGTGCACTGGTCTTCAAATTGAGGGAATTTCTGAATAATGGACTCTTGTTGCTAATGAGACACTTTACTTTGAAATGAACAGATATTGTTTCTGTGAAATGTATAAAGACTTCTGCCCAATAGAGCTGGCATGTCAGTCACGAACATGCTTGAGTTTCATGTTATATTTCTATCAATATTTTATAACACTTTCATATTGTACCCGAAAGCAACAAGGAATGTAGATGTTCTATGCCTCGGGTTAATTGCATTTATGCTTAAAAATCTATGGTACCTATAATTT
Source organism: Grammomys surdaster (assembly GCF_004785775.1). Classification (NCBI taxonomy): domain Eukaryota; kingdom Metazoa; phylum Chordata; class Mammalia; order Rodentia; family Muridae; genus Grammomys; species Grammomys surdaster. The sequence goes on from NW_021620926.1 coordinate 2,946,272, forward strand.
AAGAGATACAAACCAGGGAAAAAATGTCCTGGCTGAATTTTGAGTCTCAATAATTTCATCCATGTAAATATGGGACATGAGGTTATTTTAACCATTGGTTAAACAGACAATTAAAGAAGAGATGAACAGTTCCCCTGAATAATACAACTAGTCCTTCCTTACAAATATATACAGAATAAAGGGCTCTAACAAGCATGAGCACAGCAAACAATCCTGTAGCTTTTGCCTTTTTACATTTTTCTCTCTCCCTTGCAAAACCATTTGACCACATCCTTCAAGCAAGATACCAACATCTGGCAATCAAATATCCCCATTAAACTAACATGTCTCATGAGTTAGCAGCTAACCCTAGCACAGATTCCCCTTGAAAACCAACTTTTATAGAAAGATACCTGCCTGCTTGATGCTTACTGTCTGCCTTTATAGCCTCCCCCCAACCCAAGCTTGCCCCTCTTGGATAATAAATCTCCTTCGTGCTGAGAATTTGGTGTCTGGGTGTGTCCTGTACTGACTCCAAAAGGTCAATCCTTCTTAACATTTATAGCCTTAAAAACCGTGGTTATAGGAAAAGAAAAATTGGTTTCTTCTTCAGAATGTGTGGGTACAGTCATAATTATATAAAATGTTACATTGTTGTTACCTTTATATGATACCAAGATAATATTCACTAAACACAATAAGTTTCTAGGATATGGAATTCTGAGTGTTAGATATGGCCCACTATAGCAAGTAGGTCCCAAGGTAAGATAACACTTATTAGTTTACATTTGATAGCTAGTATATGTTTATTGAACTTAATTTTAGTGTTTAGGTTGTAAGTCTTCAAATTAATTGTTCCTATGTGGGGACAAGAGGAGTTTCTGGAAGATAATGATGATCCTTTGCTCCCCCTCCCCTCCCCTTCCCCTCCCCCTCCCCTCCCCCTCCCCCTCCCACTCTCCCTCTCCTTCTCCCTCCCCATTTCCCTTTCCCTTCCCCTCCAGTTCCCCTTCCTCTTCCTCTCACCTTCCCTCTCTCCCTGTTTTTAATATTGTCATTTCTCTTCTATTTGGTCTTGCTATTTTATATTTTCCCTCATTTCCCCCTCCCTCTCTCACATCCTCTCACTGGTGGCAATCATATGTACCTTGTATTCCAAGATGGAAATCAAGGGACCTGTTATTTCAAGTTAAAGTTCTCCTTTGATAGTTTGCATTTGTTTATTTTTTTCCTTAGGCTGTTGATATTAAATAGACACAGAATCAAATGTACATTTTCTACACTCTACAGTTCTGTAAACTTATCTTTTTAAAAAAAATGTGGTTTTTTTTTTCTCTACATAATGTAGAGTGTAAATTCACATGGTTCAGTACCTTGGGAAAATGTCTTTGCCTTAAAAAAAAAATTGTATGTGCCCAATACTGTTTTTTGCCTCATTCTTTCAATTTTCTTATTTTAAGGCATCATCAGAAGAATAAATGGCAAGATAGGATGCTGGAGGACCAGGGTTAGAAGTAGTATTTTATTTGCAGTCTCTTTAGATACTTGTTTTCATCATTTTTTCTTCTTGTTACATTAGACTGAAAAAATAAGAACGTGTTTATATTGTGTGACTATTTTCCAATTTCATGTTCAATTCACTTTGTGTATGTGATAAGCGTAGCAGCAAAAAAGATGTGAGAGAATGGGGTGTCTCATGTGATATACTATACACAGCAAGCTCTTTTCACGGTGAGTATATTCTTGTTGTATTTCATGTATCTGTATAAACTGGATTTTTTTTATTGATCTGTTAATTGATGAGCAGTTGTTCTACACCAGTAAACATGTTACTAAGGATTCCGAAAACGTTATTTCTCACTATGTGGATTTTTAAGCACTTTGAAGTGGAATGACATTGTTTAGAGTACTGCTATTATCTTCAGTATTTAAGAACTGTTACTGTCTAAAGGAAATGCAGGGACAAAAAATAGAACAGAGACTGAAGGAAAGGCCATCCAGTAACCAGCCCTACTTGGGATCCATCCCATGTGCAGGCACCAAAACCTTGACACTGATACTATGTTGTGCTTGCAGACAGGAGCTTAGCTTGGCTGTCCTCTGAGAAGCTCTACCAGCAGCTGACTGAGATAGATGCAGATACTTACAGTCAACCATTGGCCTGAGGTTGGGAAACCGATGGAAGTGTTAGGGGAAGGATTGGAGGAGCTAAAGGGGATGGCAGCCCCATAGGGACACCAACAGTGTCAACTAACCCAGACCCCTCAGAGCTCCCTGAAACTATGTCACCAACCAACAAGTATACATAGGCTGGACTGTGGCCCCAGGCACATTTGTGGAGCAGAGGACTACCTTGTCTGGCCTCAGTGGGGAGAAAAAGTGCTTAATCCTGTAGAGAATTGATGACCCAGGGAAGGGGAATGCTGGAAGGAGTGAGGGGACATCCTCTCAGAAGCAAAGAGGAGGGGAGGGAGGGAGAAGTGAAGAACTCTTGGAGGGGGGACCAGGAAGGGGACAACATTTGGACTGTAAATAAATAAAATTTAATTGCACACACACACATACTCACACAGCACACAGTGAGGTTGGAGAAGTAGATCTGTTAAAGCAAATGGATTTGAACGCTAGAATTCAATAGCTTTGCCAGAATTTTCCAAAGGCATTCCCGATGACAGCCTCGAAGTTTCCACTTAGGTAGTTTGTACATGAGGGATAAAAGGCCCACAATTATTCCCACATATATCTGACATAAAATTTAGATCATCTCTATGGAGCTGGTATGAATATAAGGCTTGAAGGAGTTCAGCATGAATTTTGGAGTTATAAATTTATGTAGGAGGCAAAGCAATAAAACACTAAAACAGTAAGCTGGAACAATAGGAATAGAGATTCTGATTCTAGCTTCCCAACTAACTGACTATCTACCATTCTCATCGTACCCTGCAAGGAATCAAAAGCTGCGGCCTTTACTGAGTTTCCTGCCTATTCACAGTGTTTTATAAACCACTTTGCTGAATTCTTAGCAAGCATCTCAGTCCATAAAGACCACTTACACTATAAGAGGGTTAACTGACATCTTGACTTTTGTAAGCATAACTGTTCTGATTTAGAATTAATACTCAAGATCACTTATGACCACTTTACAATGTGTGAACAAAGAGGCACTTTGCATATTTCTCTTCACCATTCAGTTGAGAAGTGCTTGAAGTCACTCAGCATTCGAACTGCACTCAATTCCTATAAAATAGGACAGAGGTCCTTTGTGCTATCCAATATGAGAGAAGTTGATTAAAATAATGAAGACATCTACCCGTTAGAAACCAGTGAGCAAAGACACATTGATAAGAAACAACAGACTCCCTGTTAGCATGATTTATAATCTTCCGTTCTTGTTGGTTACATGGTAGATGAGGAATAGTCCACCATCTAAAGCTGAAACCCTGACAATTTTCTTAATTTGTACCATAATTATTCCTTGAAGAAAGAATTCTGTACTTAAAATATCTATTCTTCTATCAAAGAAATAATTATTGATTTATAATTTTTATTTATCTGTTGAAAATATTTAGCATCTTTTTACTTTTATTTACTAATTTAATATAGGGTCCCTCTATGTAACCAGGTTGCCTTTGAACCCTCATTTCAGGTACCTCTTCCTCCTGAGGGCAGAGGCAAGGATCATACCATTATATTTTCATTTACCATATTTTTATATTAAATGTCAATATGTAAATTTAGGAACTATATACTTCTAAAAATTAAAGAAAATGACTTCTTATAATTTTCTTCAGAGTGAAAGTTGGCAGTGGTAACATGTTGTAGTGCTTTTCCCTGATTCTATGCCATAAGGCACAACAAACAAATGGGTCATGAGAGACTCTGATCTCCTCTGCTCTGTCAGTGGCCTGTCTTGGTGATATGCAGAGCCACAGCTGTCGGTGAGATTAAACTACTACACAGAGACCAAGCTGGAGTCTAGTGAGCCCAAAATAATTACACTGGCTATGAGACCACATGCATACACATCTGAGAGAGGTCTCAACCAAGTCCTGATTCACTTCTGAAGCAATCTAGAGACTGTGACTTTAGCAGGCCAAGTAATTAAAAATTCTAACATAAGACATGCAGTTCTGTGGATTAGCTATCTTAGAACATACTAGGGGTGACAATTTACTTAATTAAACCAGGCAAGAGGCCTAGTCATGAAGAGCCTTTTGGAAGATGACTTTCACTTACATTTAGCGAGCCACGTGCAGCATACTGACCATTGATAGAAGAGTCAACAGACATTTTATAAAAAACCCAAAAGATGACACTATGATGAAAAAAAGAAAAACTGATGAAATTTAATGGAAAAAAGTTTAGAAACATGTTGATGTTTATATATGTTACAGAAATCATGTAGACTTATTACATTCATTACAACCACAGGCTATGAAAGAAGGGTTCTAATTGATAGGCATGAAAAAAAGTTTCAAGATGGAAGACTGAAGTAAACATGGCTGTCATGCAGTCCTCCAGAAACTTAACTAGCATGCCAAAGGTGGCAGCTTTATTAGCTGTTTGAATCTCATCACAAACTATTAACCATCTAAATATCCAGTGTCAAGTCCAGACAGTTGAAGAAATTTTAATTATTCATTACAGAGGTCGTGTATTGCATAAATCTTAAGGTAGAGTTTTGTTTGGTTTACAGCATTGAGCAGGAGGTAGTGCATGCAATTACTGGACTCTGCTATGTCTACAAAATGGGAAGAGTGTGAGAAACAGGGACACATCTCACTTCCACTTGCATTTATAAAATGTTTGCAACTCTGGGAAGTGGTCTTAGGAGTGTGGAATAAAGTTTTCTCCTGTATAAAAAATGGCAAAGAGTTGTTAATGTTTTATTTAGGGGGCACAAAGTGTGGGTTATCAATACAGTGGAGGTTAAGAAAAAGCAGATTCATTAGTGTTTTTCTACCTATAAATTTTAAAAGATTTAATTGAGTACGACAACTTACATTTCTCTGGAGTGATGTGCTATGTTAAAAAGTCACAGCACACGATTTATTAAGTGTATTTTTTTTACCTAATGGAAATTCATTGTGGCAGATATCATTGAATTCTTGCAATCCGAGACCTTATAGCAGGGCTAGTACTATAGAGAACAGGGACCTATTTCACCTTGGTGTTCAATATTGTGATTAATACTATGGCAGAGAATGATGTTGATTACATGTTCTCTATGATCCGAGGAGGAAATTGACTTTCTCAGTACTATTTTTCTTTGTTTTTAAACATTAATTGCATGTATAAAGTAAAAGCATCAAAGCTGAAACTTGCTTACTGAATTTTCAACTCTCATTTTTAAAATTCTCCCCAAGGCTGACATGTCTTTACTTTTGATGCATACTAGTAGGCTTTAATTTGTATATAATACATTAATTAGATGAAATATATATTTATATAACAAAGAGAAATTATTTATGCGATGTAGAGTATACCACCACATATATTTTATACGTCTTCACTTTTACTTTAAAATTTTTCTTTTTCCATAATAATTTATACTGGTATAGACAACTAGTTTTAATTGTAAAATTTTATAAACATCACTAGATTACACTTTAGTTGATAGTTTTCCAAAACAGACATATCATCTTTTTCTTCTTAAATTCTTTTTTAGGTGGATAGATTAGAATTTTGTTTTAGGTTGCAGCATCAAAGAAGTGTTGAAAGCAATACCAACAGTCCCTTTTTATCTATGGGGCTACATCCCTGGGCTCCCAGGGGATGCCTGAAATGTCAGGTCACATCAGATATTGTATTCAGTATGTATTTTCTTGTATCTACATATTAATGCCAAAATTTAGTTTATAAATTAGCTACATCAATCACTAATAGCATCTATACAGAAGAACTACAACAGCATATACTAACAAAGTCTTCACATCACTGTTCTTGTGTTTTAGGAAGCCTTAAGTTCTGTAGTGCTCTGGTCATAACCAGATGGCTCCTAACAAGAAGGCCATTGTACTGCAAAGATTGGCCAGACAGTGAGGTGATTCACCTCCTTTACTATTCACCTTAGGGTTCAACATAAAGCTTATCAATTATTTCTTTCTGGGACTTTCTATGTTGCATTCTTGGACTTCAGATGATGGGAGACAGTTGCACCTAAGGAAACGACTGCACTGTGAGGACCTGGGTCTAAGTGTAGTGCCTCTGGGAAACTTCAGATTTGGAATTGCAGATTCATAAGTAAACTTTAGACTTGACAATTATGATTTTTACATTTAACTAAAAAATCAAAAATAACAGAAAAGAGAGCTAAGCAGCTAGCTGTTGTGCCAGGGGAATGTTAGTGATTCCCCACCAAAAACAGACAAAAGCCAATCTGATGCAACTCACAGCAGGGTCTTTATTCTATTTGAGCAAGCTCTGCCCCTCCTTCCCCCAGTACACCACTGCCACAAAGGATGGTTTTGGTGGAGGGGAGCCCCCCCCCCAATGTCTATGGGGCAAAGCTTTATAGTAAGCAGTTAGCAGGGAGTAAGTGTGAAAGCATCTAATTGGAAAGCTACTGTGGTCTTTAACATAACTGGCTGGTGCTGGGAGTCATATCATAAACTTAACTTCTGCTTCCCTTTGCATTGGTGGTCGTTAGGCAGGGGGTGAGCTTGTAACCTGAGGTGCAGGTTTGTTGGGGGAATAAACTGGAGACACTGGTCTTGTTGAGAGTGTAACCAGGAAAGTCTAGTCTTGTTGGGGATTAGCCTAGAGACTGGAGCTAGGCTCAGATTTTTTTGGGAGGCCACTTGGAAACTAATGATGGTTATCAGCCTGTTAGTTTACCTGAGTTCAAACTTAGGTCAGGTTCTCTAAAATGGAATCTGAACTTAAAAGGTGTGGCATCTCACAACAAAGTTGATCCCACTTTGTGATTGTTTATGTTGTATAATCAACAGCACACTCTGTGGTACTACTAATATAAACAGAACAGCAAGGTGAAGTCCATCTAGTTTGTCGTCAACATCACACTTTCCCAGGGAGACCCTTAAAGATGTGGAATTAGATGAACATTCAATTGGCACTTTTGAAACCCTTATATCCACACAGGCTCTACTGATCTCTGAACCCACCTGCAGCCTGTGAAATGATATTTTTAAGTTAACATATTACTCACTTTAATATATTTGACAAGTAGATGCTAACAAGAATATCTTGTGCTCATAATGAAGAATTACCAATGGGGTCTATCTAACACAGTAACTGCTTTACAGGCAATGTATATTTTGTTATTAGTAATTATCTGCTGGCATTGTTTGTTTCTCATCAAGATGTTTCTGCTATCTTGTTTTACTTTGAAATAGCTAGGAAAGTAATTCTGTGGAATGCATGCTATGTATTTTCTCCTAATTCTGCTTTGGGGAGTTGTTTGCACTGTTTTATTAGTTATTTGGCTTCGTTTATAGAGATCTATTTTGGGCTTAATGTTTACAGAAGATTCAGGAGGTAAGCAGAAACTTCTCACACGCTCCATCTTCCTCCTCCATTTTTCATTTTTAAATGATGTCTTTCATTTAGCTTTATCATGGCCATATTTATAAATCTCATGTAACTTGCTTGTTTTTATTTAAGAGAGCTTTTTACCTATGATCTTTGATCTAATATCCTATATTTTCTCTCCATTTTAATCCACCACTGATACATATTTGCAACCCCTCCTGCACTCAAACTCAGTGCCACTTGGGTTCCCGTGACAGTACCATGTCACCTTCCTTCACCATCCCAGAGTACTTGGAACTCTGTCACTTCAGCATTCAACATCACTCCAAGGCCAGTTCTTCCGGAGAGTGTTCTACCATTTTTTCTAGTTAGAAGTGACCCTTCCCTCCTCAGAAGGTTGAGATAGTATTGTGTTTTTGTTTCAGTATATTATTGTTCTGTATGTTCTCCCCAAATCTCAATGTCATCAAAGAATCCTACTTAAGGTCTCAAAGAATAGAATCATCTTTAGAGTTTGCAAAGATAAAAACTAGATCTGAGCAAATAGATCTGAACAACTGAACATTCAATTAATGCACACAAAACGTTTTTTAAGTACTTGAACACCTATGCCTTGTGAAAGGAATTAAATGGGTCCTGTGTAGTCAATGTTTGGTTCCAAAGGATAATGTTTTGGTAACATATAAAAAAGTTATCTCAAAACTGAGGTACTCACAAGACTGAGGAATACCATCATCATCTCTAAATATCTTCAAGCAAAACCAAGGCATCAATAATCTTTCTGAAGCCTTCCATCAATACAGTACGCATGCACTTAATGTTTCTTAAAATACTAGTTCTATGAGAATGGTTTGGACATTAACTTACCTATTTTTAAAGAACTAAATGTACTTTCCAAAGCCTTTGAGGCTAGGCAAGAAGTCCATCACTGTTTTACCTGAGCCTTAAGACACTGGCTGTCAGTTCCATCAAATCTCCCAAACCTCCCAGTCCCCTATTGTATTCGCCACCACAAAACATTTCCCTTTAAACATGATTCACATTTTACTTATGTAAATGCTCACCATGTCTATCAGTTTTGTACCAATGAAGCTTTCATTTCCATTTTCTGAATGAGAAATGTCTAGGCTTAAAATCACTTCTCAAGAGATTCTATATTTAACGATTGATCTTCTCAAATAGTACCTATATTTTATTGTCATATATATTACACATAGAAGTATATACTTGCTGTTACATTGGTTGAAATGCATTCTCACCAAATTTCTTTATTAGAAAATTGATCACAAACATTGCAAATGAATAAATTTAAGGTGCTACAAACAAAACCAAAATAACTCTATTTTATATTCAAATTCTAAGTCGACAGTGTTATGCATACTACTGTGCTCAATATAGACAAAATATCAGTGAACATGTCATGAAGCATAAGAGAAGCCAAGGTTTCCAGATAGAATGTTGTTTATTAGTCAAGAATTGAGATATTTTCTAAAATTATAATGACAATGACACAACTCAACAGAGCAGAATTACAGAGGAATCCAGAACATAGATGAATTCTAGGAGTTACAGAGAATCTACAACAGCATTTTGTCTTTCTTTTGTCAAATACTTTCTGTGCCTCACTCAGTTCCGAGTATTTTTCCCAAGGGTTGAGGCTAAGAGTCAACTGTCAATCAACCCTGTGCTTTGTGTCTTCTTTGAAAGAAACAATTGCTGAGCTTTTCTCTTTAATAGCTGTGGTGGTTGTTGTTGATATGCACTCCTTGTAGTCAGTCAAGAGGGAAAGGAAGAAATAGCTCCATTTAGTTGGTTTAAGGTCATTTTATTCCTCCCTTCGCAGGCAAGATGCTTATCAGACAGTTAACAGAACTATTGATGAAAAGCAGAGTAATCTGAAAAAACTGTGTATAAATCAGGCATCAACCCAGGTAGAGGATCACCACAAGGCAAGTGATAACCAGAGTAAGGAAGATGTTGGTGAGTGTCCGATGGAATCTCTTCAGTGAGTCCATTCTAGTCAGTTTTAGAGCTAACACTACCCGCATAATCAGACTAACAGAAGAATAAACTACTGAGTGGTTAACTGGGTCTATGGTTACATTGGGGGCTAGTGCGACAACCTTCTGAGATGTAAAGATAGATTTATCAGAATAAGAGAGACCCTAGAACTGAGTAAGACCTGCTGTGCTCCATCAGCCTCTTCGTAGCTCTTGTACGCGCTGTAAGACAATCAGTAGTAGCAATTCAGAGGTCTGTTACTGCTGCACAAGTATCTCAGAGGTGGAAATGTACTAGGTATACAGCTCAGAGACTGAAAATTTCTACATAAATAACTCCGTGATGGGAAGCTTGAAGACCCATAATTTGGATACTGGCAATATCTTGTTAGGTAACTTCGGGGATGGTAGCTACCGATAGTGTAGCAAGATGGAGAGAAGCCATTGGTGATGAATCCAAAATTTCGATAGCTTCTATATTCATTGTTGCCCAGAAAACAGTGATGTGGGACCTGAAGATTCTTGGGAAAAGAATTAAATCTTTTTATGCAGCGGGAGCCATTTTGAAGAGTCTGACAGGCTTTAGATGCAAATCGAGTAGCGTTGGTGCAGTTGGATACATACCCTTTGGTCCCATTACAGGGACTGCAGCTGGGACTGGATCTGTTGTTGGTAGTTTCGCAGTCACTAACAACTTGATGTGCAGATGGGGAATTGCAAGGCACACAGGAGTCCGTAGGATCACAACTTGGAGTGCAAGTCTTGAGCACACAGCTGGGAGAGTCACAGCAAGGTGCTTCACAGTAGGAGTCTTGGCAATGGTCCAGAAGCCAGAGATTGCCTTGGTAGCTGCTGGGTAAGTAATGTCCAAAGGTAGGGCTTACATCATCTGAGCAGAGAGCGATGGAAGATGTCACAGGGATGTAGCAGTGATTTCTATGGGATGTGGCACTGCAAAGCCTAGGATAGCCCCGAAGAGACATGGAGCCCGCGAGTGCAAGCAAGAGGCACCTGCGTGGTTATGGCGTGGCTACAGCTGAAGGACTCTTTATATCTTCCCTGGTGATTGCAACGAACATCTCCAGACTCTTTTCCTTCTCTTGTTCTGACACAATAATACATAACATCTCATTACTGCATTGTTTAGCTATAGCTGCTGGTGTCTTCAGGCTCATACAAACATAAGTTTGTTTTGAGTCTTCAAAGTACATATAATCACTACTCTTGACTGTCACCCACCTGTCAACTTCTGTAGACCATAGCTTTAGTGAATAGTGATTTTAGTGTTAATAGGCAAACTCTCATATGCCAATCAGTGATTAACAAGAGTTAGTGTCTCCACAGGATTCTACAGCATGGTTATTAAAAGGTTCACAGGACTTCAATAAAGCAAGTGCCTATATTTTTCTACTCTTTGACTCTGAAGAACACTGCAAGATTGGATCACACTTTCTTGTAAGGTCGATAGCTTTCCTGTCTCAATACTGTCACTTGAAAAAGAAGAGGCCCATGCAATAAATGGATCATTTTTCCCCCAAATATGTGTTACATACAACCCTGTTTTAAGCCAGACACTGATGACAACTTCTCAGCTGATATGTTTGGGTAATTCCATATGTGAGGCTCACAGTAATCCCAGTGGCGTTTGATGACCTATTATTTCAGACTAAAAATGAACTGGTCCCCATGGGTCAGTGGTTGCTAAGCAACCAAAGCTTCCATGAAATCTCCTTCTTAAAGAGTTTCTACCTCATTTACTATCAAAGAAGGCCAGTTTGTCAATATTGTTGTTTCTTAATTGACTAAGATTATGCACCAGGTTCCCTTTGCCCGTGCTGTAAAGCCTCCATGCTCTCAGCTGTAGGGCATTTTCCAGCAAATGGGATTTACTTGTCCTCTCTTTGTTTTCCTTTGAACATTCCTTTTATCGCATCCCAGGACTGAAGTTATTTCCAGTCTGTAGTGACAGAATGTCATGTCTGTGTTGTGTGGTTTTGTTTGAATGATCTGCGTGGTTGCTACAGGCTCTACATGTGGTAAATAGTGCCTCCCAAGCTTAAGGTAAGGCTAAAGGAATTTTTAAGATTTTAATTTAAACTGAAGAGCTGAGGCTGTGTTCTTGAAAACCGAAACTATACTTCAGGCTTACAGCCTCTCTATTAAATTAGAAAAAACAACATGTGTATTAGCAATGATGTATTCAGGTCAAAGCCAATGGGGACTTCAGGGAAGGTAAGCTACCGGGGTAGGTGTCAAAAGACATCATGTTCTCATGGCTCCATGAGGTATTTGCCACTGTTTCATGCCTCTTATCTAGGTTTTTAAGTTTCACTTCAATGTAAACCTAGAGATACTCTCTAAACATATTTAGTAATGTTTTATCAACACTTTTCTCAATGTCTATTATAGAACACAGCAATGAACAACTCTCCATCAATGTATTGCCTTCTGGTCTAGAATTCCTTTCAGGGGAGAGAAGTCACATTAGCTGGCTATGGAGTATTCTAGGATACTGTGTGTATAAGTCAGAGTGGACAAAATAAGAGGAATTAGATACATAGGGCAGCTATCATTTGATTTCCCATGGTAGCTGAGTCCTGTTGAATCGTCCAGACTCTGGTAAAGCCTTAAGTCATTTTCTTTCTCTCTCCTTTGTTACCATATTCCACATTTTACATTATTTTTATGATCTTTTTAATTTTTAATTATAATTACGTCATTTCCCCCTTCCTCTTCCACCACCTTGCACACAGATCTGGCTGCCTCTCATGTCCATGCCCTTTTGTTCGAGGGGACAGGGTGGGGATCTGTGTGTTATCCTTTGGCAGGGCCACACTAATCTTCACAGTATCATTTCTATTCTAGTATATGTGATGTCAAAGTGAACATTTGTCTCTCACTTCAGGCTTCTCTGTAACAGGCTCAAAGAGGATGGAAAGAATAGAATGAGTGGGCAAAAACACATCAAAGGAAACATGCTCCATCTTCACCCCAGCACTGAATAAAAAGTATTTGAATTACTATTACTAATAAAGCTGGACATCCAGAAATACCTCATAGAACATCAAATAGCATAATAAGTATTCATTGCATGAGACTTTGGAATTGTCTAAGTTTATTTACGCAAAGTAGCACAAATAGTGAAATACCAGGGTTCCCAAGGGCAGGTTCCCTCAACTCATTGCTTTTGTGATTTCCTTCCTTCTCAGAAGAACATGTTCACACACAAACTCTCCCCATCTTCATCCTCTTCACTACTTCATGAGTATGGTGTCTTTACAGACTTGCTTTTCTTTTTAGTCTCCATCATTGGGAGACATTGAGCAGTTATCAGAGTCACAAAACTGACAGGCTTGCTCCCAAAATAAAGCCTATTGCTGTTTGTGTGACATCAGTCTCTGAAAGCTTTGGAGACTCACACTCATCACTCAATTTCATTTTACCACTGAAAGTGCCATTCCTTTATTTGATTCCCCTATGTTTAATATTTATTGGATTAGTGTCCATTACCTATGTACTCCAAAAGTCCTACATCTAAAACCCTGGGAACCTATAATTACCACTGATGGTGTAAAAGCTGTATCCCGGATATGAATACATTAGCTCTTGAGGTCAGATTCATTAAGACAAATCTGGTGTGGTTCATAGGCTTCTTTATCAGAGGAAGAGAGTAACTGGGAGAGACGGGAGAACAAAGGAGGACACACACACACACACAGACACACACACACAGTGGTATTCAAAGTGGCAACAGAAATGATTTGGAACACATTGGCCCCACACTAAGCAATGCTTGCAACCTTTAAACGATAGAGGTGAAGACATGGATGTTCCACTAGACACACTGCAGGAATCAGTAATGCTGACACCTTGATTTTGGGTCAACTCGTAAATTTGAGGCTGATTTTACACTTTTAACCTCCAGAACCCAAGGAGAATAAATTTCTATTATTTTAAGCTACAAAGTGTGTGGTAATTTGCTGCAGCAGTCAGAGAAAATGAACACTCTATTAGGAGATACAGCTGAATCCGATGGTCTTTCCGGGTCTGTAGTGTTGGTAGTTTATATCCAGGGCAATAATAAGGTGCAAGGAATAAACTTCCTTAGCCATCAGCCAAAAGAAATACATCATCCAAAGAGTCAGAAAAACACTTCCTTTAATGAGCCAGTGCAATCTTTTCAACTCATTAAAACAGAGTTATAGAATTCTTTCCTATTTTCCCCGCAAAGGTTAAAATCCTTTAGGGTAAACACAGAACAAAGAAAATTAAAGTTACATTTAGTAGCCTTTAAAGAAAATAATGTTGGATGCCTTCTAATCTTCAGGTCATAGAAAATTGAATCTTTCCTTTCCTTAACTGTGCTGCAATCCACTTGCTAAGGTGCTATCAGATAAAACAGCAATCTTATGAGTTAACTAGCAAAGAAGCATACAAATCCATACTTGCTTAGAAACTGAAGTGTAGACACGAATGTAGCAGTGCTCGTGTCTAACAGCAGTGCCCTAGAATAATGCCCTTGTGACTTTACATTGATGGTTGATTTACCATAGTGTTTCTATAAGCTCAAGGGATGATGAAAAAAATCAAAATTTAAGGGAGGAAAGGCAACTGAATGGAAAGACACAGATTTGAAGTTGATTCATGTTTAGCTTTTCAGAGAAACAAGCAAACTATACAATATAAAGCAGCTTTATTAAGAATTAACCACTCTGGGATATGCAGTCAGGGTTATGCATTAATGAGCTGTGAATTTATTATTATATAGCATTTCTATATTAGTGGTTAACCTTGGACAATCTCTTTCTTAGTACTTCAGTACTCTCTCTAATAAACCCAGAGTTAATAGTTTATACTTTGCAAGGATCTGCAGCAGACATCATACATAGGTATAACAAACATAGATTTTATTTGTGGATGACTATGAGGATAAGATGGAATAAGAATATAAGCCATGTGTAGTTTTTATTTGGTGTTATATTTGATGGTTATCATTGACTGATAGCGTTTGTTAATATCCTTGCTAAATAGTACTATTTTTATTATAAGTGTTGCATTTTCTCAATCTGTTCTGTAAGTGTAGATAGATAGATAGGCAGATAGATAGTTAGATGGATGGATGGATAGAGGATTGAAAGAGGACTCAAGACAAGTTCTCAGCTAGATAACTTGCTATAAGTTGTATGTTGAACTAGAGAGCCAAGTTTCAGGAAATGAGTATGTTGAAGGCAATCTTTATGTCTATGCACAGTACAACCCCCAAGAAGTTCATAAGAGTACATACCATTAAAGCTAACCGGCCTATAATGAAAGGGCATGTTGAGGTTCTACAAGAAAGAAACTAGTTTTATTTGCAGTTTAGATGTGTCAGTTTTAGAGGTGAAGACCACATCACAATCATCAAGTTATTAGCAGCTTCAGAGTGGCTCCCAGATGAGTCATAACTTGAATGTCAGAAACCACAGATAGTGCGAATGATAAAGAAAACTTGATGCAATCTTACTTATGTGATTCTTAGAGTAAGTTGTTTGCCTCTTTGAATTTGGGGATGGCATCAGAAGTTGATTTTAAAAAGAAAAGAAGTAGGACACCTTCAATTGTCTAGAACTAAAATTCATGCAGTCGTCTGTGATTTATTCTATTAGGGTAGTCATTGTAACTTTCACTGTTTAATGCCAACTTTGAAAAAATATAGAATCTCAATTGGCTACTTTGATAATGTTTGCCATATGCTACTTGTAGTAATATTTGAGACATTGAAAGTTCCACCATGAAATTTTACTAGGATCCTAGTATGAGAAAGGTCCTTGGAACTGGAGTGATGCTTGTGACCTCTCAATGAAAGACCAGTCCACGTTAAAGCATCTGGAGCATTGAAATTGTTCATTATTGTGGCATAAGATGGCCTGTTTTGATGAAAGAATATCCTTATTTTCCTATTAATTGCTAGAAATACAGTGATGCTTTTTGCACTCACATAGAATCTCATATCCACTTCGAAAGATTCTTGAAAGCATGTACCTAGCCTTCATTTCTAGATACTTGTTTTTCTTTTATAATTTTAACAAAACAAGTATGTCTTGAGGTCTTTGAAGATTATACATAACAGTCATTTTTATACAATTTGTAGCAAGTTTATTCAGACATAGAATACTTTATTTCTGTGTGAGGACAGATTGACGACACAGAAATGGAAGATCCTTTAAATAGCAAAGACATTCTAGTGAATAAACATAATTAATCTCAGTTGGAATTACATCAAAGACAACAGCAAGTGAACCAGAAGCACCCTTATCCTTCAGTCTTGAAAAAAAAAACCCTCAGCAACTTAAAGGTTAAGTATACCTACCAAACTAGACAAGACCCTGGCATGGCAATTCAATGGGATCTAATTAAAGGAGCTTAACAAACCCCAAGGGAGAAACAGGCTGGAGGGAAAGTGCTATGTATGTGGGAAACAGTTTTAAAACTCATATCCAGGCTTGTGATGCTGTTTAAGAAACATTCCCAGAAAGGTTAACAACCACAGGAAAGATAGCTCAAAGGATGGTAATGCTGGACACAAACTTTAAAGATCGGTGGCTATGGGAGATGAAGCAGAGAAGCTGGAAGCAGTGATAGATGGATTTGGGATAGAAGCTCCTTAATGAAGAACCCTGGCATGTGTGAGGCCTTTATGGTTGGCAGGGGTTTCAAAGAGAAGAATTGATGAGCGAACTTCACAGTAGGGTATGGAGAGACAGTAAGAATTAGAAAGGTAACAAGAGCATTTGGACTCAACACACAGCTGGATGGTTGGTATCTAGAAAGTTTGACATAAGAGAGTGGGCAGCTGTCAGAGAGCCAAGCTCAGCATTGACAGGTCAAACACAGTCCATCACCACAGCAACAGAGAGAAGTGCAGTGGATAAGGTGATAGGAGCCTGGCAAGCACTCCTACGAGAGTGGGCTGCAGTTTACAGAATATTGGGATTGAATTACAAGCATGACAGAGACAGATCATACATTCAAGTAAGAGGTAAGGAGCAGCTGATCTAAGACTATAAGAACCAGACAGGAGTTTGTATTTGCCTAGGTGGAGACTCTTTTTATCCTTATTATTCATCCATTCATATCACAACACTTCATTAGTTTATTGTAGTGCTGCCTGTGAAGATGACCTTCCATTCATGAGTAAAGCAAATCCACTTTGTATCTTCCCTATGTGTACAATCTTAATGATTTTTATCAGGCTTAAGAGCTTGAGATGCGTAGTTTATCACCTGTCACCTATGCACTATGTTTGTTTTGCTTCTGGTTCCACCAACAATAGTGCTTGTTTAAACCAATCTGTTGAATGACATCATACTAATCAAGCCATGGTTCTCTTCTTTCAAAAGGTCTGACAGTACTCTTCTCAGATGATGTGTTGACATCTTAAAATGGGGTCCGTAGGTCAAAATTTATTGAATTTTCAAGAAATAAAATATCATATCTTTCTTTTCTTTCCATACTCAGCTGAGAAGCTACGGAATGTTGTTCTCTATATATTTACTTTGACAACACTGCATCTTTGATGACATTTTAAAGAATTCTACTTTGATAGCATTGTAATATTTAAAAGTTGATTTTGATTTTTGGAGACTTGAGAAAGTCCCAGCATATGTCTGAATAGTTGAATAATGTGTGTGTTTGTGTGTGTGTGTGTGTATTTGTTATTTCTTTTTTTAAAGTTTTTAAAATTCTAATTTTATTAACTATTTTATATACATTAATACAAAGTCCTGAAAATTGGTAAATTCATGTCTTAAGTTTTTTAACATTGTCACTGAATAAATCTACATTTATATTTTGTACATTAATAATGAAAGTGATACAGTAGTTATAGCTACACAGAAATATGTATAAAGACTCAAGACAGACTATTATTTGGCTTATTACAACATGTGTAGATACTACACAAAACACAAGAATACAATTTTCAGAAAAGCAAAACATAACCCAAACCTCTTTTTAAAATTTAAGAATAAAACTTTGGTTACCATTCATCATTAATTGGCAGCCAAATCTTAAGACTAATTCAAATTAGCTAATGTTGGCTATATTAGACATTTCTAGTGAAAATGTTTTATACACACACTACACACACATACAGATATATATATATATATATATATATATATATATATATATATATATATA